>NW_027063627.1:2021567-2060353 GCF_032884065.1 Artemia franciscana
GTTTTTTTCTTTCCCATCATGCCCGTATGACTGAGCGTCTGTTGGCATGTCTCTTTATTTGTCTTTGTGTGCCTGACTCTGTGTGTCCGACTTTGTGTTTTTATGTGTGTTTTTTTCTCTCTCCTACGATGCCTGTGTGACTGAGCCTCTGTTTTCATGACTCTGTATTTTTTTGTGTGTGTTGTCTCTCTCCCACCATGCCTGTCTGCCTTAGTGTCTTTTGCGCGTCATTGTGTCTGTCTTTGTGTTTTTGTGTCTGACTTTGCGTTTTTGTGTGTTTTGTTTCTTTCCCACCGTGCCTGTATGACTAAGCGTCGTTTTGCATGTCTCTGTGTCTGTCTATGTGTGTTTTTGTGTCTGACTCTGTGTGTTTGCACCGGTTTTGTTCTCTCTCTCTTTGTGCCTATGCGTCTGAGGGGCTGTTTGCAGGTTTCTGTGTCTTTCTTTATGTTTTTATGTGTTTTTGTCTCATTTGCTAGCTAAAAAAACCACTGTTTGTTCCTTGTTTCCCTTCTTATAGTAAGAAATCTAAAATTGAACCATCTTGAACATAATGCAAAGAAGTGTCTCGTTTTTCTTCGTTTGCGTGTTTCATTTGCTAGCGAGAAAACGTTCTTTGTTCCTGGTTACCCTCTTTATATTAAAAGTTTTAAAATTTACGACCCATCTTGAACCAAATGCAGAAAAGATTTCCCTTTTCTTTTTTTTGCGTGTTTAGCGAGAAAACCTTTTTTGTTCCTGGTTACTTTTCTTATAGTAATAAATTTAAACATTTATGAGCCATCTTGAACCAAATGCAAAAAAAGTTTCCTTTTTCTTTGTTTGCGTGTTTCATTTGCTAGCGTTCTTTTTTCCTGCTTGCCCTAAATTTACGACCCTAGTTGTAGTAGGAAGTTTAAAATTTATGACCAATCTTGAACTGAATGCAAAAAAGTATCTCTTTTTTCTACGTTTGCGTGTTTCATTTGCTAGCCAGAAAACGTTCTTTGTTACTGGTGACCCTCTTTGTAGTAAAACAAATCAAAATTTATGACCAATGTAATCTTGAACCGAATGGAAAAAAGTTGTCTCTTTTTCTTCATTTGCGTGTTTCATTTACTAGTAAGAAAATGTGTTGTGAAGTTGATATTTTTCTTATTATTATTACTATTGTAAGTAATGAGACTGATACTGCACAAAGTGTAATTCTTAACCCCCATACATAATGTGATTTTGCTAATATCAAGATTTTAATTAATACAAAGTAATATGCAGGTGCGCTTAATAGATCAATACTCAAAAGCATTGGGGTGTTTGCAAGCACGCGATCCATTTAATCGTTCTCCATGCAGGGAATAGGCTATTTTGTAGAATCTATTTCCCTAGCCAAAACAACATCAGTTTTCTTAGTCCAGTTGTCTAGTAAACAGTTCCATTAGGGGGATATCCTTTCAAATCCTAAATTGGACAAAAATCTTTAGATTATAAGGGTTCCCCAAGGAAAAAATCTTCAAGAAAATATCTCTGAAAAAAGGAAGAAAATCTCTTAAGGTATTACGTAGCATCCCACGTGTGCATCGTCAATACGTAATATCCCACATGTGCATCGTCATTACTTAACATTCCACGTGTGCATCTTCGTTAAGAAAAAGTCACGTGTATGTCGCCGTTGCACAACACCCACGTATGTTCTGCCATTACGTAACACCCACTTGTGGGTCGTCATTACGTAACACACAAGTGTTTCCAGTGCTCAGTTACGGGCGGAGGTACCCAACTAGCTCCAACGAAACAAGTCACGCGAAAATGCGTCTTCTTTATCGCAGGTAAACATTCCCTATTGCATAAGATCCAAAGAAATCTTGAAGAAAAATGCGTTAAAAAAAGTCTTAAAATGTCTTGAAAACGTCTAAAAGAAAATGGCTTGAAAAACGCCATGAAATGTCTTGAAACGTTTTGAAGAAAAATGTATTAAAAACGTTTTTTAAAAAAACTGAAACATTTAAATTGTATAATACTTTACAAAGAGATATAATAAAAATGAAGTTAGATTATATTGTAGAAAAAGTGAAACTGGTGTTGCATGGCAAGATGAATACACGTTGAACCCTGGCAATCTGCTGCCACTTATCGTTACCAATGTTTACTTTTAGGTGGAAGAAAAAAATCTAAAAGACACAGTTTTATATATACAAGTTTTATTAATAGACAAATTCACAAACATTTTTAAAGCGTTTCACTCTTAGGCCACTGAAATTTATTTTATGCTGGTAGAAAAGAGTATTTTCAACTAGAAAATCATTCTAGTTGAAAACTGGAGGGTTTTTACCATAAATGCTGAGAAATTCACTGTAAATGTATCCGCGACATCGAAAAATAAAATATAATAGTGCATGAGAACAACAGCTCTTAGATATAAATCTTATACTCAGTTTCAATTTTGAATTATAGATTTTTTACTTTGCTCAATAAATATTAATGTGAGGGGCGTAAAAAGTATATGGTAGGCCAAGAGGATTGAAATATTCAATATTCCTTGCAGTTTGAAACATGCAAAGCCAATCTTAGTCTATCATCTTGACAGTCGATGGACTACTATTGACAATGATAAGGGTATTGTCAACGATTTACAGTTTTTTAAGGAAATTAGAGGGTGTGCAATAGGATTTGTATTTTAATATGTAGAGATCCAAATCGAATATATTGATTATTTAATTTGCGTTCATGGTGCCAAGTCTAATAAAAAATTGCCATTTGGGGTAATTTCCCAATAGGTTTCAAATTAATTTGGCAAGATTAATGCTATACTCTCCTCCAACGGTTCAACAAAGGTAGACTCTAAACTTACCGTGCTCGTTCAGACAATACTCATATATTGAGTACCAGGCAATTCCAAGACAATGATACCTTGCGTTTTTGCAAACATTTTTTCGGTTATACCATTTTCAAACAGTTTTAAAACTGGATCTAAGGATTACATTGCTAATTCATATAGGGGCCTGTAGGATTCGTCAAAGGATAAATTGTGGAGTGGAGTTACATTTACTTAACATATCAGACATGAAAGTCCAAACATTTCAAAATTATGAAGAATATTTGTCCATGATCCTATGGCACTAGGACTTTATACAAAAGCCAAAGCAAGTATAGAAGGAATTTCGCCATTAATAAATAACTAATCGGTGTAGGTACGTGTAACCATAGCAATATGTCGTTGATTCGTGATTGGATACGGAACAAGCATTTTGATATTCTTTCCACTAGCTATTAATTTCTCTATCACCAAAGCGGCAAAACTCATAACTTGTTGTTTTCATACATGAAGTATTGCCGAGATAAGAGAGACTATTGTATCAGGTGCAGTGTCAATTACTTCTTGCAAAATAAATTTGGACTGGGCGAGTTATAGATTTATAGCAATCTTAACATGGGAGGCAACCATTGAGGTATATTCAATTTCTTACAATTTATTGTCCCAGCTGAGCATAAATCTTTAGTTGTCACATCTCTAAGCATATTGCTAGTGTCAGTGTCCATTTTATACTCATATCCAATTGTGGAACCTCTCAATAGCTTATAGAACATTGGAGTCATCAACAATAATTGTATATAATTTGGATAATTTGAAAGATTATTGCTTTTGCTCACCAGCTTCCCATTTATGTAGACACTGGTTTGTCTAAATAAATTGCGTAGTACACAATTTTTGTAGGGTAACCTCTCGGCGGCACTTAGTTTTTCATTGTTAAATTTTTTAACCATCACATGCAAATCTATAAATGTGGAAGTCAAAACCATGAATAAGTCTTCACTGGAATAAATCTTAAAATGGAATAAATCTTTCACAGAGCTGTTGTTGCGGATAAAATTGTTCATGGTAACCACTTGTTACTCATGCATCAACATTTTCCGCGTTGGAAAGATTTAAAGATCAGATGACTTAAGGCTGATATTCTTTAAGTGATAAATGTGCCATTTTTAGGAAAAGAAATCTTTTTTAGATCTAACAATTTTTACACTTGGTTTCTTTTTCTTTATTCACAAGAGCGATGTTTTACGCTTCTGACCTGAGTTTAGACTGATGAGTGATAAAGTGTTTCTCGCTCTTTTTAAACCTTTTCCACTTTATCGTGATTTAAATCGCTTGCCGTGGGATTGCGCGCCAGACCTGATATTTTGTTAAACACTTTCTTTAAAATTTTCCCCAGAGCCTTAATCATGTAGTGTAGAGGACGCAAAACACGCGGCAACCGGTGCAATATACTTTTTAGCAAGAGGTAGTGCAGAGCGAAAAAACTTAGCAAACAAATTGCCGAGACAGCAACCAGACACTGACGAACGACCCTTGAATTAGTCCATTCCATGACCCAATTGTTGTGGCTTAAGAGTAGCAACATAGCAGTCAATGTCAGGACAAACAAAAGTATTTTTTCTATTAGCCATCTCACAGAAAGGATTGAAAATGGCATTTAATTACAAATAAACCTTTTGTTGTTGCTAGACGATCACCAAATTCACTTTTTAATGTTAACAGACAGAGTTCCAAATACAATATGTGGACTGGAATATATTCAAGGTGCTTTATATTGTAGTAGTAAATGTTTTCGTGAGTAATTTCCGTTCAAACACACGGAGGAGGGGGACATTGGTATTACTGACTATCGATGTCTCGACAAAAGATGCATAAAGAAATATATAATTGTTCGACGAGAAGCCCGGTTGATAGTCTACAAATATAACACGATCCATCCCACTGATGCTTCCAGTGCTTCTAAAATTGATTATATTTTGTTTAAAACCACGAACATCTCTCAGATAATCGTTGAAAAGAACCATTTAATTCTCAATGGGAGAGCTAACGTTAACTCTACCCTGATATATTCATTAGTTAAATTGAAAGGCGCCATTTTTACGAGAAGAGGTTTTTCTATTGAAAGCAGGACAAAAATCTGTGAAACTAGCATATTCCTTGTCTGGTAATGTGACAAACGGTCTTTCAGCCGAGTTAATTTATTCTATTTATTCCTCGGTAACGAAAGGCCAATCATGTAGTTTAACTTTTATATTATATATACGACCCTTTCTCAGGATTTCATCTATATTTTCAAGAATACAATAAACAAGAGTGACTTCAACCCTTCCCTTGAATTTGATGGCGGGGGAAAGTTTCATCCAAAAACCACTTGTTTTATTAATATCTTCATAGAATTGGCCAGAGATATTGGACGTGAATATCAAATAAAAATCATTAGAAAGTGTGAACGTCTTCAGCGGCAATCCATGAATCAAAATCAGAGTTGTATCCTAGCCAGCAAACAAGCAACTGCCTCTTCGCGTTCGACTCATTACTATCTTTTCAATTTGATACGTTCTAGTGTTTTTAACTTTTTGCAATTCATATCCATAAAAACGCCGAAGATCTCTTCATCTTTCATATCACGTAGACGATACGTTAGAGGTTTAGTATCTAAGACTTTTGCAACTTTAAGAAGTTCAGTTTACCGCAAGTAACTCCCCTTTTCAAAAATATTACTTGTTCGATTGTTTCGAACTGTATCATCAACATTGAATGTCTTCTTTTTCACATATCCCCTTTACTGTAATATTGTTTGAGAAAAATGCCAAGTGTATTGTTACTGTGTTGAACTTTAAGAGGACTATGATGAGACATGAATCGATGAGGACGTTGACTGTAAATCAAAATGATTTTATCTAAATCTTGAATAGAAGCAAATGTGTATTCAATTTACAATATAACAAGAATAAAAGTCAAATTGTTCTTATCGAAACTTCAGTTCAATGCCGCCTTTGTTGGACTATGTCTATGACATAGTGTTGTATTACTAATCAATAAAACCTTTTTTAAATGTGGATTAACGAGTTTACTTCCCCAATCCAATTGAAATTTTTTATATGAATCTTGTTCAAAGATAGATTCAACGGCTCTAGCAACTTCACCAGCTCTTTTTGCACGCAATGAAACGGCATGTGCATAGCGACTAAAACACTGATTGCAAGTGAAATATTCTTGTATGGGCTATTCTGACATCTTTGAATCTCTTCCAAAGTCAAAAGATCTACCTGTAATACATGCTATGGGGAAAAGCTTATGATTATCGGGAATTCTATGATTTCGATGAAAAGTGTAGCTGGGTTCATTCTTTAAATACTCTCTCGCCAGCTTTTTCTCATCTCCAGCGACTTGAGCAAGTGTGCTGGGGGAACTTAAATTTCCCACTTTGCCAATGTTATCATAAACAGGTTTCAAAACCGGAGCAATTTTTAACATAAAAACGGTGCGAAGCGTCCGCTAACCTTTTGCGTACTATTAAGTGATAGAAACATATTTTCATATTTCTCCATATTTCTTTAATCGTTTTAAAATATGTTTCCTTCCCAATAAGACTAAAGGAAAATTTGATGACTTTAAAAATTTATACAAATGACTATCTAATGATTTAAGTCTTCTGTTTTGGCAGTGGTGGTTAACTTTGAGATTGAATAACGACACTCACTTTGAGCGGTGTTTCACGGTAGTGTTTATGCTTATCAACACGTATAATGGCATTTCGAAGCAAAATTAATTCTTCGTCATCAGCAATTGTCTCATTGTAAGTAAATTTATTAAGATTATCCACAAAGTACTCTTTTGGTGAAAGAGCAAGTTCAATTGGTATCCAGAGAACAGTGTTTACAGGTCCCGTAACTATCGAGTAACAATGAAAAGAAAGTATCACCCACTTGAACTAGCCGTTTCCTCTTAAAATCGTTTCATTTATTTTTATAAGCTAGGGCACTTACTAGTGAACGATGATGCTTCGTCTGTTGCTTTGCTACTTCTTACAGTTGAACAATGCCTTCAATTAAATTTAAACAAATAGGGAGATTAATGAATTCATTGTCAATACCGTGTTTGAGTATAGCCTTCCTTAGTCGCGGTTTTGAATCACCTAGGACGGAAAATAAATATGTGTTTTCATGTGGTTTCTTCAGTATCATGATGGCAACTAATGATTTTTTTTTACGATTCACTGGTATATATATACACGGTATTTTCATTTTCAAAAATATCCATAGCCACACGTAACTCTTCGTGCGTGTTTGAATTGCGAACCAATAGAATGTAGCCATAAGGTTTTATTAGCTTAAATTTATGCGGAGAGTAAAAAATTTCGGTTCATCGGGACATATTTGCTTGTTTAAGATTATATAAGAACTTGAATTACGAACAACTCTGTAGATGATGTAGTAAGTACAATTTAATGCAAGTGTTCTCATAAATTTGCTCTGAAGAGAGATTGTGGAGAAAAACGGTTACAGGATTTTTTCGTGATGAAATCGGACCGTGAATAACTGTAACATCTCATGAGACCATTCTTTAATGGGTTCAGCTAAATCAACAATAACCAGCCAATGAGTTTGGTTCAATAATATGAAACAGGTCGAGTCCCCATATGAATTTTATGCCTGGTGCAATAGTCTTTATTTTATGATTGGACCCATGCCACACCCTAGAGCAATAGTAGATATTTTTAAGGTTTTCTAAAAACACTTTCTCACGATTTTGAATTATTTTTGTTATAAGTGTTGCTTTGCCAGACATGAAAGGCCCGCAAAGCAATGATCTGAATGGAGTTTTAAGTTGATACATATTACTCTTCTCGCTGTCAAAATACACCTAACCTCAATCTGGTGAATAAATACTAGAAAAATAAAATATGTTGTTGCTTTAATGCATAAATATATGCACTAAATTCTGCATAAACACTTGGGAATTAAACAACTTTAAAAAAACACTGAAACATATTTACATGAAAATTAAAAAAAAATTGTACAGTCAAAGCACTTTGACAGCCACCGGGTGGGGCGGCTGGGCCGGGCCAGTAGGCGAGGGGTCTGCTGCAGATCGGGGCGAAAATGGTAATAAATAATAGTGTAATATTAATCCCTTTTTTTAAACAACTATTCCGCCTTATTCCAAAAATATATAAAATTAAAAACACTAGATAAAGCACAATGCTGAGCTGGAGACTGTAGGGATTGAAAAGCAGGACTCTCCTATAATCAACTATTGAATTTTCTCCAGATCGAGATGTCTTCTGTACTCTACACATATATCTCGATCTGAAGTCAGTTAAAGACCGTATGGTAGTACTGTTACACCGTCCGCGGACACATAGACTTTATCCGATAAGGCCAATGTGGCATTTTTCTTTACTGTAACTGTATAGTTTATAAATTCTAAAGAGCGAATCACCTTGACTTTTACTCTTGGAATTATATTATTTTCTACACAGTTCCAATAAACACTCATGTCGAAATTTTCCTTTACATAGTTTGAAGGCTCTCCTTTGCAGAAATTTTTATATCTTCTTTGTGCGTTTGCACACAGTACACCTTCGGACCTGTAAGCAAACCGTGAGATATCAAGTCACTCCCCGTCTTGTATTTTAAAAGTATCCACTTATTCGGGGCCTGGCGTTTCACTAGCTCCAGATGAATAGGTCCGTCCAAGTTGGTGAAGTCCATTCGAGAGCTAATATGCTTACCATTTTCAAAATCATCTAATATATTTTCAGTTTTAACTTTTAACAATAATGAATATGTATACCCATAATCAACTTGAACGTGTCCCTCCCCCAGCCACTGTAGCTTATTCACATTGTGATAAAATTCCAACATTTGGAAATTTCTTAAATTACCCTACCAGCAGCAATATTTTTGTTTAAAACTACATTTCTTTTCCTATGTAAAAGGGTAATATTGAAATCTATAATCAAGAACGATGTGAAATTCGGATCTCCAATGATTCGGACACTTTCTCTTGGATCGGTTACTACGTCAAATGCCACAAACTCTCTCATATCTTACCAAAGGCTGAATTTAAAATGAATTTTAAGATCTCTTTTCAACCTTCGTTGTTGCCTCAGATCATTTTCTGACAAAGGCGTCAATAAATATCTTCATCTATGGCTTTTGATTGAATTGGAGAGCTCTATGAATCTTCGTGACCTTTAAACCATTGGGCAGTATCCACCGCAAAAGATCGTGATGTACAACAATATTCTACTCCGGATGAAGATCAGCAATAAGCTTTTGTTTTGAAGGTGTCCAGTGCATGCCCCCGTTCTCTACCAGAGATAAATTATAGAGAATCACGAATCCCCAGACAATGGTCCATTTATGCAAGGGAAAACAAAGTGCTTTACCAAGTCGTGAAATTCAACTAGCATTTCATCATGTTTTTCAAAAAGCCATCCTTGCAGTATATTTTCCTCAACAATGGTAATGCCAGGGAAACTTGGATCACAAAGATTGTTCAGCTATTTGTAATATCTACACGGTAAAGAGTAGTGAGAAATTGCCGACGGATCCATACCAGAAAATCCGCTTTCGATTTTCACCAGTGCGTTGTCCAGTCGGATTGGTTTCTAGGATACAAACCCCATGAAAAACATATCCTCCCCTCATGGATCTCTCTATACTTAAGTGCTGATCCACGTCGATGATCAGACCTATTTTTTCGACACCGATTTTTAAAATTAAACCCATCACCATATGAGGAGTTGAAAAATAGCAACCCAACCTAAATTCCTCGTAAATTTTGTTCGTGTTTATACATACAACATCCAAAAACGTCAATGCATCACATGCCAGGTACATTGTACAATAAAGCTCCCCAGTTTTATACCCTCTATTGGAATACACTTTTTTAGCAGCAGCAGTGGTGCATTGACGATCCTAAAGTGAATCATAGAACGCTTCGATGGGAGGCAATTTTCCCCACATAGCCTCGAGATGGAGTTGTAAACTTCATAGGAATATATGCCCTTACTCGTTAATAAATCATATACTTAGCCATCTGAAAAATGCTGTGTAAGGAGGACAAAGCTATTAAAATTGTTGGTTATTATACTTGAATTAATTGACTGAAGGATTTGGGGAAAAAATATACAAATCTAAAAACGATTTTATTCAAGTACGTATTACTATTTCCAATCATTTTCCATTTGAATTTTAAGAGCAGCAACTTGTCAGATGATTTGGGTATGATTTTACATGAAAAATACCCATCAACCCATGCTCCAACTACAATTTCACCTTGCTGAAAACGTGCCAACGCTCGTAATATGAATTTCAAATCATAGTCGTAGTGTCCATGTAAACCGGTAGAAAATATTGCTGCTTAACGTTTAAATTACAATATTTATATGCAAGTTTACAAAAGTTACTCATTCCCGATAAAATAAGATTGCTTAAATGATCATGGTCGCGGACTGACATTTTCCTGCTACACACAACACGTTTTTTGTCATACACCAAACATATCTTTATTTTTAATTGCCAACTCGTACTCTGGTGATAAAGTCATTGGATACTTTACGTTGCGCAGCCTTGAAATTAACCTATAGGCTGTTTTAATAAGTGCAACCACAGCTGCGCCTACACAATCTTCCCACACAATATATCAAATAACTCTACCAATTGCATGGTAATGCTCAAGTCTCTTTGAGATTGTCCATAAGAGACTGCAATAGCTTCATTTTCATTAACACGATTCAAGTTTGACGGATCAAACATATCCATTGGCTTAGTATCGACGCTTAATTCAACCTTGTCGCTCTGCAGGAGTGAATTCTGAAAATTTTTGAAACACAAGACTCAATGAACGGATTCACCGATTCAATAGACGGAGCCCTTATTAAATATAAAAACCCCCTTTTATCTTCAAGCTCCCCTCTTCCTACTTTGTGTCATAATGTAACACTGAAACCCCAATCTTTAAATGCTCGTTGGCCATCTCAAAATATCTATCTCCTTATGTGTTACAGGATATAACCTGTTTAAATAGCTAAAATCTACTTTGGGAAACTCTGCCCCCTCCTCACCCCCCATTAACTGCTAAATTTTTCTAAAGTGTCTTTCTACCATCCCTTTGCTTGTGTTTATGCCATACCACGAGGACTGAATACTTGAAGTACTCTAAGCCGATATCGGAAGAAAAATGTTGTACACCTTGACAACCCTGTAAATCTGCATTATATTTTCTAAAAATCTTCTCCCCCCTCCTTCCTCTTCAAATAAATTTCTGTTTAAATGTGGTAATGTTTACATATAAATTTTCGATAAATCATACTATTAGCCCGCTCCCACTTTCATTATGATTTTTTCTGACCTTTTAAAAATACTTCCCAACAAAGCTGAAAAACGCCCTTAAAATAATATAAGTCCGGGTGAGGCATCTTCATTTCAGTTTGTAGGTAATACGAGTTCAGCTCATCCAACTTTTCATTTAAAAATACTTTTTGAGTAATGGAGGCTTTAACACTGCCCCTACCTGCACCCTCCCGAATCTGTTTTTCGATAGAGCCCGAATTAGCTTACATAGGAGTGTACTGTATCAACCGGATCCGTTTAAATATTACCAGTTGTAAGAGTATTAAATGGGTCTTCGAACTCAGCCCTAAGAACATAAATATTCTACAAAGCAATATCCGCAAAATGAAAATAAGGTAAAACAGGGGATAAGCTGTCACCACTTATCCTTGTTCCCCCACATTACTGTCACTTTGAGGGGTGGGTACTCGATCGTCTAGCATCCTTTTGACCTCACTGGATGATAATTGGTTAAACAGTGTCTAAGAATTCCGAATCGAGGCCAAGATCCCTCGCGAAAGTTTCGAAATCAAAGTTGGAGGAAGGTATACCAATAGGACTCATCCCTGCACTTACCCCCTCCCGTACGTTCATTTTCCTGTGGTGGCGTACATGATTTGTAACGAAATGGCTATGGTATACCGGTATGTGAACCTAAGAAATAATAAAAGTTTATATTTTAAGAACATACTACCACCTATAGGTTTAATGACCAGAAATTATTCCATACATGGTCCCCCATAGAGACCCTTCGCATCCGTGGACCTGGAGCCCCAAGTGCGAGCTACGAGTTTAAGAGCGAAAAATTACCATTTAAATGTAGGTAGAGTGCTCCCTATTTACTTTTCAGGTATTATAATGTTCTAAAGAGTCTTAAAAACATACGAATGGGGTTTTTGCTGTCCATTGGTGCTTCTTCTTCACAATAAAAATCAGCCAGTAGCAGTTTGAACCATGCTGGCATTTCTGGCGCAGCCTAAAAAAACAGTAAAAATTATCCTTCCCTTGAAACACTTACGGTTTAAGCTGAAAAAGAAACATATTATTAGGCTGACAAGGAAGAATATTAATCTAAGGAGTAGGGATCCTCAAAAGCCCCTTCTTAGAGGCGGGGTCCCTTTTTAATCGTAAAACCCTAAGTTTTCAAGATTAGAATTATAGATTTTAAAAACACCTTATTTTGAAAACGCTACTAATGGCTAAATGAATGGATTATTTTTAAAAGCAGCAAGATCCTAGCTATTCGCCTTACCCGAAAGGAATGTCTTATTTTTTGCTATTTCTCTCTTAGGAGCGATGCGGTCTTCTACCCCCTCAAAACTATCGTGGAGGCCCCCTATATTTAGTTAAAAACAGTACGTTACTTTTTAAAGATGGAATATAGCATCAATATCTTTACAGATTGAGAGATTTATCTCGCCTAAAATTTAGTTTATAGCGTTAAAGTATGGTGGTATAGTTTTAGCGTTAAAACCATCAAGGGGATCATTTTATTAAGCTGAAAAGAATGTATTATTTTCACAACCAACTGGATCCTAATTCTTTTCCCATGCTGAAAGAATTAGCCTTTACGAAAAACATTAACAATTATTCTTAAATTAGGATCGGTATCTCCATCTTGCATGGTGGACTGAAGAGGCGTATTCTCCCTGTTTTGTTGCAGTGCCATGGAAGGGCTGGCATTCTTACCTTGCATGGTGACCGTTGGTCTGGAAGAGTTTGCAGTAGGGAGTACATATTCGCTTGCCCTTGCCTTCTTTGCGGTTGGGGGCAGTGATCCGAATTTCCTTAAAAAGAAATAAAGTTTTAGTTTTTCATGAAGTAAAAAACACATCTTATTTTCAACATGTCCCCCGTTAAATTTAACTCGAATAACTTTATATATTTCTCATGTAAATCATCTCCCTTTGCCCTCATACCCCTTTCAATATCAATGTTAGAAACTTTCCAAATTAAATTGTTAGCTTTCGAAGTAGTTTTCAGGGTCCATGGGGATTAATATGAAAATTATGAAATGAACTTTTTTTCAACGACAAGCTAGTTTATTCAGATTTGCGTACATCCTCATATTAATTTCTTACCACTATACTATTCAAAAGGCGTACTTTTTTTTATTTCAAACCTCTTTTGCTATATCACGCCCCCCTAAACCCAGATTATCTAGATTTGTGTACACCCCCATAATAATTTCTTACCAGGAGACTATTAAAAAACCCTCGTCTTAGTAATTTTAACCAAATTTTCCATATTGCACAGTCAAACCTAGATTATTCAGATTTGCGTACACCCCAGTTTCAACTTCTTATCAACATACTTTTCGAAAGGATTCATTTTATTGATTCCAAACCATTTTTTTCTAATATTACGCTCCTAAACTTAAATTATTCTGAGTGTTGTAGAACCCCATATCAATTTCTTATCATCATAATTTTCAAAAGGCATCCTTTTACTGATTTCAAACCAATTGTTTTCACACTGGTTTCCTTAAATTAGCTCTAATCACCTTTTTTCATATGAAAATAGAGATTATAACTAGCCTCCCCCCTTAAAATTAAATGGTCTATTGTACATATAACATGTTTTATTACATCATTTTACGTAAGGGTTTGAGTAAATGCATCTAATTTGTAGACGAAAGCTACCCTTTTCAAGCAATTATTTAATTACGGCCATAGCTGGATATGGAAAAGATGGCGATTGTGGTCTAGCATGGATAGTTGACGAGAGTAGTTTTACCCCTTCTGATTGCAAAAGGCATATCGAAATAACAAATTAGAGTACACTGTATTCTGTCATGGTAAAAGCAGATCGTTATACCACCGATAAAACTTTTTATAGGGGTGGGAGTAGGGTTTTAGCTGTTGATCCAACACAAAGTTATATCAACTCAAACATGGGTATACCCAACTTCTTTTTTGAGGGGGGGGGGTATATATATATATATAGACTCACCTGTTGGTATCTTTTGGACCTATCCATTTTAGAAGATCTTGATGTATCAGGTTCCAGTCTGATACAAGACTGATGAAAATGTTCGTTCAATACCTGGTTTTATACCTCCAGGGATAATGAAAAAATATACCTGGTCCCGCTAGCAGAATAACAAAGGCCTTGTTTCTAGAAAGGCAATGGTGGATCACGTAATACTTCTATTCCTGGAAATAGCAGGACATCCTTGGTTTGTCGTGGTAGTAAAATAACATGCCCTTTCTTCCTGGGAAAATCAATAGACGTCTAGAATGCATAGCGGTTCTGATCCTAGAAATGTTGGAAAATTCTTTGTTTGCAGACAGCAAAAGGCTATGCGTGTGTGTGAAGCATGAAAATATCGGGGTATAATCCTTTGGACTTTTCCTTACTTGAGGGGCCCTGAAGGTTTTTCCTGGCCCTCACGGGGTTTTAAGTAATTAACACCTGCATCTCGAAGAAAACATCCTCTATTATGTAACATTCACCTGCTTCTCTTAGAAAATATCCCTTATTACGTAACAACCAAAAATAAACAAACCCTATTACGCAACAAGCACCTGCGTCTTGAAGAAGTTTCTAAAAAAAGTGTCGGGACTGGGATTCGTAGGAATAGGGCTGTGCCCGGAAGCAGTGCGGCATCACTACTTACAGCTTCACGGTTTATAAGATGTATATCTGTTATGTTGGTACAGATACACTGAATCATAGTATTTCTCTAAATTTGTAGAATTCTGAAAAAAAACTAGCTCTTCAGTGAAAACAAAAAATCGACGCAACAAAACACGATTAGGAGCAGAAAGTAAGTACCCTGCACAAAATAAAAGACTGATTTATAAGACTCTCAATAGGTTCTCAATAAAGCGCTCGTCTTTCAGAATTATGCAAATCTAAAAATATTACGAGACAGTTTATTTGTACTAATGTTGCACACATATGTTGCACAAATTGCGAAGCAATACTTTATTCGTTTTAAATTTCATCTTCAATCTTTATTTTTATTAGAAAAGTTCTTTTTTTATTAATTCTTGAAAAGAATGACTCCCTCTCAAGTTTAATCATAGCCAATGAAATTTATTGAGATATTCTCCCTGGGGTTGTGTCAGATTGTCTGCGCGTCTTCAAACTGAAAGCACGTCCATGGTTTTAACAGAAATTAGGTGTTTATTCCCCTTTCAGCCCTGTAGATAAACCTAACTCTACTCAGTCGAACATTACCCAGAAGAACAGAATGAAATTCAGTTCAGTAGAATATCCCAAAGCAATCTAGACCAGGGCTTCTTAAACTGTGGGTCGCGACCCCCAGGGGGGTCGCGAGTCTACTGAAAGGGGGTCGCAAAGATCTGATACTTTTCAATCATTACAAATAAAATTTTAAAATTAGTATACACACTACGTACAAATATAAATACAAATAAAAATCATACAAAATACTATTGTAGTCTTATTATAACTTAAAAAAAACAATGCAAAACTGTTATGTAGGGCCTATAAATGAAAATATGGAAGTAGCATTTAAAATAATAAATAGAACGTGCTCCTCGATTTTCAACTGAACCTTCGACGTTGATGTCTGGCCGCCGGCGTCAGTGTTTGCAAGATAACTTAGTGATTAATAAGTACCCAGAAGCCGCGTCGCCTTACAGCACACATACTGTTTGTACTTCAGTTTGGACTCAGCTTTGTCTTCGTAGTGACATGTGTGTATTTACTGTGTAATTTTCAGTTGGTGTTTTTAATTATTACGTTAAAGTTCAACTACATTTTGTTTAATTATTTATTATTATTTAACCATCATGGATAAATGGTTAATTAAAATTCCAACTAATAAGTCTGCCACGTCGTCACAACCAAGTTGCAGTGCTTCAAATCCGACTTCTAGCAAAACAAAATAAAGAAAATATGACGAATCATATTTGCAGTATGGCTTCACATGCTCTTCTCACAACAATGAAGAACAACCAGTGTGCTTAATTTGCAAAGAAGTTTTGGCTGCAGAAAGCATGAAACCGTCAAAACTGCAACGACATTTGAATACTAAACATGCAACGTTATCAAAAAAGCCAATAGAATATTTTGAGTGTCTTTTGCAAACATCAAATAAAGAAAAGAACACTTTGGAGAAGTATGTTACTTTGAATGATAAATATCTATTGGCATCGTATGAAGTTTCGTATTTGATAGCGAAAACGAAAAAGCCTTTTACTATTGGAGAGCAACTTTTACTACCTGCAGCTATAAGAATGTCTGAAATTGTTCATGGAAAACAGTATGCTGCTGAAATTAGTAAAATTCCATTATCAAATGACACTCTGTCCAAAAGAATTTCAGACATTAGCAATTATCAATTTCAACAGCCTCTTATGAGGCTTAAAGACAGCTCAAAGTTTGCAATACAACTGGACGAGTCGACAGACATTATAAAAATGGCACAGTTGTTACTTTTTGTAAGATATATTTATGAGGGAAGCATTCATGAAAATATACTGTTTTGTCGTCCTCTGGAAGGTCATACTCGTGGAAAAGATATATATATATATATATATATATATATAAAAAAGTAAATGAGTTTTTTGAAAAAGTAGGATTAAATTGGAAAAATTGTGTTGGTGTGTGCACGGACGGTGCTGCAGCAATGACCGGACAAGATCTTGGTTTTGCAGCATTTGTTAAAGCTGGAAATGATCATATTACATTTACACATAGTATGATTCACCGAGAGGCACTTGTTGTTAAAAAAAATTGCACCAGAATTAAACACTGTGTTTTTTGATGCAGTCAAAATCATTAACTTTATTAAAAGTCGAGCACTTAATAGTCGATTGTTTAAAAATTTGTGCATTGATATGGATTCGGATTATACAAGTTTATTGCTACATGCTGAAGTTAGGTGGCTATCAAGAGGTCGAAGTTTGAAGCGATTATTAACTTTAAAAGATGAAGTTCTTATATTTCTAACAGAGCAAAATTCTAATTTGGCCAATTATTTTCACGATAATTAATGGCTTCTCAAGCTTTGCTATTTGGTAGATATTTTTGATAAAATCAATGATGTGAATTTATCAATGCAGGGAGTCTGCGTTAATATGTTTATGTTAAAAAATAAACTTGAGGCCTTTGTTAAAAAAATTCTTATATGGAAGAACAGAGTGGAAAGTGGATCGCTCGAAATGTTTCCATTTACTGACGAGCATATAATTAGTAACAATATTTCAAAAAAGATACTCCTATAACAAAAATTATGGTTAATCATTTGAAGGATATGGAAGTTTACATTCATAGGTATTTTCCCAATGATATCGATACACAACAATGGATATGCAATCCATTTTCAATTGAAATGGAAGAAATTAATTTTTAAACTTAAAAGCACAAGAAGAATTTGCCGAATTAACAAGTGATACTACCTCGCGACTCAGATTTTCTCAAGTGCCTGTGCATGAATTTTGGATAGAAATCAAATCAGAATATCCCCTACTATTGGAAATGGCAATAAACAAATTACTGCCATTTTGTACAACATATTTATATGAATCAGTCTTTTCCACATTAACTTACATAAATTCAAAATACCATTCAACTTTAATAAACGTTGAAAATTTATTACGATCTGCACTAACTCAAATTGAGCCTAGATTTAATTATTTGTGTAAAAATAAACAATCACATCCGTCACAATAATATTGTTGGATGTTAATAATATGTTTTATTAAAAAAATTGTTACCAAAGTTTATTTTTTCTATTAAATATCTAGATATAGTTTTATGTTTTCTTATAAAAAATTGTTACAAAAGTTTATTTTTTCTATTGAATAAATATATATATATATATAGTTTTATTTCATTCTATTTATTGTGTTTTATTGCGACCGATATCCCGTCAACGTATGTGAAATGAATGGGTGCGTATTCTTTAATCCTTATTTTATTTACATTGTAAGATAGTCCGATATTACATCTACATCTACGGTTAATATATATTTTATTATATGGAGGAGGGGGTCGTTTAAAATTTCCTAAGCTTGAAGGGGGTCACTATATAAAAAAGTTTAAGAAGCCCTGATCTAGACCATTGCGAAGATTACCGCATAAAAAAAGTAAACGAAGTAATAATATGACAAAATATGCACAAAGACCAGATGATAATCACCAATTACACTAATACTTTAAAAAGAAACTGCAACCTATATATAGTTTTAATGAATGAAACGTAGTAGTTTGCTGCTCTTCGGGTATTAATAAATATTACTGGAAAAAGATTTCAAAGATATGAAAGCTTTGTACTAAAATGTAGGTGCGTCCAAACGCGTCACTAAAGTATGATACGAATAAGAAAACGCCTCCACCAATGTTCCAGTACTAAGCCTGTGCAATTACGAAATAAAACTTATAAAGTTTACCATTTCTGTTTTGCTGCTGTTTTTCATTTTTATTTGGATTCAATTTTGCTTTGTCTTACTGTTTCGATTGTAGTTTTGCCGAGACCCTTGAATTTGGTTAGTAAAATCGACCTGTCAATCGATTAACCCCCTCCCCCTAGAAACAGTTTGTAAGTACTCCCTCCTAAACCAAAATCGTTTTTAGGCACCCTGTTTTTTTGCTGTCTAATTAGTTTGATTTCAGTCTTAACATAAGAAAATGTGAAAAATCTTCCGTGTGGAAACGTTTTATAAAATGTGTCATTTCTCACAAAAAACAACAAATAAATAAAACAATCCACAAATATTTAGTAGCCTGTCTTTTTAGCTACATTTTCTCTAGTTTAATGATTTTGGATGATTAATCGGGCATTTTATTTTGGGCGGGAGGGGTAGTGATGGACTTTTCTGTTCAGCCTTCCATTAAAATCAGTTATAGTGAGCATACCGTAGATCAAAGGAGATTAGTACACAATTTTTCCTTGTGAAATCAGTATTAAAATAGTTCAAAATAGGTTCTAAAATTTTAGTTTCAACTAAACTGCCTATTTCTTGTTACAACTTTGTAACGCTAGTAGACTTGAAAAGTGTCTAGGTGAAAAGTGTAACCTAATCTTATGTTTCTTCCCGCATGTCTTTCACCCATTGTATCCCATCTGTTCTTTTCTTATGCCACGATAAGAAACCGTTTTACTGTGCTTATTCTTGTTTTATATTTAAACTCATCATTCTTTTTAGAAAATGGACACACTAAAGCTTTACTTCCTTCAAAATTTCCTTTTTTCTAAACGATGAAGCTGGGAATTGGGGAAGTAAGTTTCTTTTCTATGGCCAATAACGATGTTTATTTTCCCACCATTTATTTCGAAAACTTGGAAATAGCTTTCTTTGATTCTGTTGAATTTAGATCCACTTTCAACACGAATTAACGTTATCAGACCCAAAGAGTGAAAAAATATGTGAAGTTATCGATTAATTAAATGGCTATTCCATGTTTTTTTTCTGTGAAATAAAAAAAAGTTTTTTCGAAAGAAGGTAGAGAGCAACATTAAAATTTATAACGAACAAAAATTATACCTTAAGCAAGGGCATCTGCTCGTTCCTACCCCTCCCCTTCTTTACAAACTAAATTTGTATAGTGCTATAAAAATAGTTCTCATTCCGAGTCAACAACACTTGTGTTTAAGCAATAATTTTCAAAAGATTAGGACAAGAAATCAGCTTGAGCTTGAGACTTCAGCTTGAAGAGAACAATTGAAGAGAATGCGGCTTCCATTATATAGAATATAATTTCTTTAAATTCATTTGAAAACAAAAACAAATTAAAAATTAATTTATGTAGGTCTTTCAAAGCATACCTAAGGTTATAAAAAATGCGAGAAGGGTTGAAGCCCCCTCTTCCCTAGAACTCAAATCTTCAAATCAAAAACTTTTGCGCAGTAATATTTCGAGAAAAAGATATTATTTAGTGTAGGCTCCAAAGCGACTTGGACGCCCTGACAGGGAAGCTCGAAGAATGGCAACTTTCACCAAATGTAGCAAAATGCTCTGTCGTCCATCTTGGCCACCAAAATCCTAAGTGCTCATACAAAATGAAAGGTATCGAACTGACAAAATCTACCTGTGAAAAGGACCTAGGTGTAATTCTGAGGTTGGACCTAAAACCAGAAAAGCATATCGGCCTGGTTTTGCGTAAGCATCAAATATTCTCTGGTTACTCACTCATTCCCTACGATACCTTGACATTCACTCAAAGATCTCAGCATACACAAGCTACGTCAGGCCACAGCTTGAATACGCCACTTTCATCTGGTCGCCATATCTCAAAAAGGATATTGACAGAATAGAACGAGTCCAGAAACGCTTTGTAAAAGGGCTTCAAGGATTCAGAAACTTTCCGTATGACGAAGCTCTAAGAAGGCTCACTCTCCATAAACTTGAGACAAGAAGAACGATCTTAGACTTAAAAACCCTCTTCAAGGTAGTTCATGAGAATTTTGGGAACGTGAAAGACAAGCTTGTTCAAATAACTCCCCAAAGCAACACAAGATCGCACAGTCTGCAATTGGAGCCTATGAAGATGAAGAGTGCAAGATCCAATTCTTACCATCATTCGTTCATACCCCGGGTCATAAGGATCTGGAACAAGCTACCATTCCCAGTCGCAAAGATAAAATCACTAGAAGCCTTCTCCGATTGCCTAAACATAAACATACCATATCTCGAAACTTTCAACGTAGGATGACTGTAAATGGCAATCGTGCCGCAGTTGATCCGCTCTTCGCCCTGCCATAACATTTTTCTTTTAAAAAGGTGTCAGTTATGTGGAAATTTTGTATTCAGAAGCGTGAGGAATACAATTATTTATTTATTTAGTCTATTTACTTTTCACATTAAAGAATATTATCCCACACAAACGGTCATCTCCACAATGTGATGGAGCTCTTCCCCCCTCAGACCTAACACTGAACGCTTAATTCAACTTCTAGCCTTGGATTTCGTTTATAATTCGATGTGATCATCCCTGTCACCTTTCTTTTAACCACAGATTTCTTTGTCAATTCGTTGTGATGCTTGTTGTCTCATGTCTTCTAGCCGGCGATATCGTTGCGCTTCATTTTGGTGCAGCATTATCTCAAACATTTTCCATTCCTTTTGTTTTAGCTGTTCAGATTCATTCAAAATCATGTGTAATTCACATGAAGTATCATATACCAAAAAGCTCGGTCCTAGCTTTTGTATTTTTCCAGCTTTGTATTTTTGCTTTAATTGCTTTTTTATATATTTCATTATCAACAAGGAATGTTGCAATACCTCTACCCTCTGAAGTATCTAAATTACCTATTGGCATTCTTATCGTTTATTCTTTACTTTAAAGTCATATTGTGGCATATTAGCGATTTCCGTTGAATTAAGAAATTCTGGCGTAAATTGAATTCATCCTGCTTCCTATTTGTCCTTTACAGACGTTAATATTACACTTTCTTTATTCCATTGTAAATATCTAAAAAACATAAATTACGTAATAGTATAATTATTATGTTGTTCTTCAGTTTTAATTCGCATTTCCGTTTGCAATTCAATGTGATTTTACTGTTTCTTGTTCCATACCTTTTCTTCAGTCATTTATACCTTTAGTCGTTTAGTCATAGCTGCTCAGAGTCATTTATCAGCTTGGGTAATTTTGAACGTGTCATAGATACTAAAAACCAATTCCTGCGTCCTGTTTATCCTTCACGGATTCACACACACTAAACTAACATGTTCTTTCATTTCATTGTAATTTCTGTTTGTCTTCAAACCTCTGATTTCGTGTGCACCATTTTCGTTCGCAATTCATTAGGATTTTTGTTGTTTCTTGTTCCATGTCTTTTTCTTTAGCTGTTCGGAGAAGTTTGTCATCTTTTGTATTTTTACATGTGTGGTAGATATTAAAAACAATGGGATAACCCCTGGCAAAAATAGGCTGTATTTTTTGTCCTAGAAATGTATATAAACATGACATCATCTATATATATAAAAATAAGTTGTCTGTCCGTCTGTCGAGTGACGTCATTATAAGGATTGAGCTGTATGTCGTCATGAAGTTAGTCATCATATACCAATTCAAAAACGAATGTATTCAAGCCGAAGTAGCTGAGTTGGTAAAGCGTTACGTTCCAGGTTCTAGGTCCAAGAGGTTCGAGGTTCGAACCTTGGCTTTAGCATTAATACAAAATAAGAAAAAAATTAAAAAAGGTAAAAACTACAAAAAAACTAAAAAGAAAATACTAAAAAACTAAAAAAGCTAAAAAAACTAAAAAAAATAAAAAAGGTAAAAACTCCAAAAAAAACTAAAAAGAAAAAAAAGTACAAAAAAACTAAAAAGAAAAAAAACTAAAACCTAATAAAAAAACTAAAAAACTAAAAACTGAAAAAGAAAAAAAATAAAAAAAGGAAAAAAAATGAAAAATAAAGGAGAAAAATAAAACTAAAAACGGGGACACAGGGAATATAAATGACGACCGGGACACTCAAAGATAAATTACAGACCGGAACACCGGGAGACCGGGACACAGGGAATATAAATGACGACCGGGACGCTCAAAGAGAAATTACAGACTGGGACACTGGGACACAAATGGCGACCGGGATACTGGGAACATAAATGACGACTGGGACACAGGGACACAGCTACAACGGTGACGCCGGGGGCACAGGGGGATGTATAAATGACGACGGGGACACAGGGAATGTTCGATTAGCAATCATCATCAACAAAGCTCAAGGGCAATCATTAGAATAATGAGGTATAGATCTGAATACGGATTGTTTTTCCCATGGACAATTTTATGTTGCATGTTCAAGAGTCGGTAAACCTGACAATCTATTTATATGCACAGACAATGGGACATCGAAGAATGTTGTATATTCGCAAGTTTTCGGTGGAGTATATTCTCGGCCATTTGCGATTTGTATTTCTCCAATAACTCTGTAGGAGATGAAGGAGAGCAACTTTTGCCGGAAGAGACGGGCCGTGATGTCATGTCTATGAACCAGCGATTGTCCGGGATGTAAAAGCTGTTGTATCTAATCCAAAGATGGATTATATATAAATGTAATAAATGACGAATTATTAATCTATGGGCATAATATTTTATTGCGCTGCCTTTCTTATCCATTTCTTTGTTAGTGTCTGGATTTATCAATTTAATATTAAAGTGATAGCCGTCGGCTCCATCCCAAAAAATGATAGGATATTATAGGGCATCGTATCATCGATGACTTTAATGAAAACTTCTGTTTGAAACGCCTTCTTATATACTTATAATGACGTCATATACGAAGCCTTTGACGTCATAAAAAACATGAAGTCAGTCGACAAACAACTTCATGACGGCATAATGCTCAATTCTTATAATGACGTCAGTCGACACACAAACATGACGTCAGTCGCCACACAAACAACTTATTTTTATATATATATAACTAGCTGTTCGGGTGGCGCTTCGCGCCATCCCAACACCTAGTTGGTGGGGGCGCTTCGCACCCCCCAAGCCCCCCCGCGCGCGTAAGTCGTTACGCGCCATATTAGGTACGCGCCATTGTAGTTGTGTCCCTGTGTACCACCTATGAATATAGATGGATTTATATATGTGTTTTGAACTACGTAAAACTTGCGAATATACATCATTCTTGGCTTTCCCATTGTCTGTGCATATACAGAGCCTTATGTACTTATAATGACGTCATATGCAAACGCTCTTTTTACAAACAAACAAACATGCATACACACAACTCGTTTTTATATATATATATAGATAGATCGATGGATACAATACAAATTAACTGCGTAAAACTTGCGAATATACAACATTCTTCGCTGTCCAATTGTCGCTGCATATAAATAGATTGCCAAGTTTACCGACCCTCGAACATGCAGCGTACAATTGTCCATGGGAAAAACAATCAGTATTAAGATCTATACCACATTTTTCTAATGATTGACCTTGAGCTTTGTTGATGGTGATTGCAAATGCTAATCGAATTGGGAATTGCAATCTTTTAAATTGAAAAGGCAGATCCGTTGGAATCATGGGAATGCAAGGAATAAGAACAGCCTCACCCTCAAAAGGCCCTGTCAAGATTGTGGCCTCTATTACGTTTTCCATTGTTTTTTTTTACGGCAAGTCGCGTGCCATTGCAAAGCTTTGGTGGGTTGATATTTCTTAACAGTATTATTGGTACGCCTATTTTTAGTTGTAGCGCGTGTGGTGGAAACCCTGAAAGATCCACGGAATTTAAAAATTCAGATGGATAATTAACCGCCTCATTTGGTTCCAAAACTGTGTCGACTGACTTGTAAAGGATTGCCTGGTCTGGGATCTTGGTCTAAACAATATTGTTGATTTCATGGACGTCTATATTTTTGGGTGCAAGAATCGCTCTTTCACTTAGCCATTTATTATTTTTATAATTGTTTAGAGTATTCGGAAATACTTTTTCAATCAATTCATTTTTGGACGTCACTAAATTGCAGAATTCAGCAGGTAGTTGTATACGTCCTGAAATTGAGTCTACTGGGAGCTTTCCGTTTCTAATTGCCAGCAATTGATCTGAAAATGTTTGATCAGAGTCATCGTTTTGCAATCAGACACGCATATTTGTAGTTAATTTTAATGTTTTTACGTGTGCCCATAAATTAGAATTTTTCAGGCAAGCATTCATTTGTCTGCAGGGGTTGATCTTGGTATTATAGGTAATGTTTGCCTGAAATCTCCCGCAAGCAATATTAATGTGCTGCCAAAGGGTTTCGAATTCCCTCGCAAATCGTTCAAACATTGATCCAGAGCCTCGAGCGATTTTTTGTGTGCCATTGTGCACTCGTCCCAAATAATAAGTTTGCATTGCTGCAATACTTTACCCATCCCAGATGATTTGGAAATATTGCACGTGGGAGTTTCTGTAGAATGCAAATTCAGAGGCAATTTCAAAGCGGAATGAGCAATTCTTCCACCAGGCAGCAACGTTGCGGCAATTCCGGATAACGCAATTGCCAACGCTATATCATTTTTTGATCGAATTGATGCCAGAATCAGTTTTATCACAAACGTTTTACCAGTACCTCCTGGCGCATCCAAAAAGAAAATTTCTCCAACGTTGTTATCGACACAATGCATTATCGTATCGTAAATGTCTTTTTGTTCCGACGTTAACTTGGAAATGTATGTAGTGTTAAGTAAATACGACAATAGATCACTCGTACTGTAACTTTGTTCACGATCCAATTCTACACATGCCGAAACAGCAGCGGTACGATTAGGTGAAGGCATTCTCAAATCCTGAAGAGGTTTGTTTGCCATACATACGCACCAATCTTCTATAATAACTAAAGTGTAGTTATAAATTTTTGATGTAAAATCAAAAGCCATATCTGACGTCTCTAACCGTTTTCGATGGAGTATATCTTCGGACAGTTTTGATTTATATTTTCCCCATAACTCTGTAGGAGCTGATGGAGAGCAAGTTATTAGTATGATGCCAAACGATGCACGAATTTGACTTGGATTTGACGTTTCGCACGCGTCATTGATGCAGTTATCCCAGTGTTGGTCATTCTCCAATAAATTCAGAGCTTGGGATGAACTACGGTAAGTGTCATGTATAGTACCGTTTACAGTTCTCAAATACTCAAAGGACGTCGGACCTGGTACATTCACCAAAAGCAGGCGTAGAAAGGAGCATTCATGTTGATTGATGTGAACGGTGTAGAGTCTTCCTATCGTGGTATCTTTGAAGATGGTAGGTTGGCCGTCGACTGACATTACCCTGTTTTCGACGTTCAAATACTTTATTTTTAGTATTCCACGTGTAATACGAAGGCACTTCAGTATACAGCAGTTTTTTTACAAAAGAATCATTTTGCATAGCGAAAAGAAAGCAGTTAACTTTGTATCCGGTGGATTCAGGGCTCTTTGTTGCACGTTGGATTCCGAAAAATAAACACGTTGACCATTCTGTAAATGTACCGCTAAGTGAACAACAGCTGGACTAGGTTCATGTATTGGAAGTGAAAGAATTCGCCAAACAGCTTCATTACTGCTTATGTATCTTCCAGCCAGATATTGTACGATTTCGTCGATATCTTTGATTTCGGACTGCAAGCCAAAAACTGCCATGTCACTGCCTTTGTTGACGTATTTACATATGTATTTGATTGCCTTTACGGAGTTACAGTATTCAACGTTTATGTGTGCATTAAATGTTTTTGATAATAATGGGGAATATGGAACAACCCACTGGTTATCTACTTCGATGGTGGTACCGTTACGCTTCTTTATTATTGCTGTTTTACCGCCATCTTCAGTAGATCTTCTTCTATATTGTGGGTAACTATCATTGCCAGTAATTGTGTTGGATACTAAAAGTCGAGGATATTGCTTTGTGCACCATCCTTTGGCCATGCATGGTGAATTTTCGTTCAGTGCACTGCAAGGTCCATGTATCATATTTTTTACAACAATATCATATAACCCCTTATCGACATTTTCATCAGGTATTTCAGCGGAAATCACATCATCAATTTCGTTAGAAGTAATTTTATAGTGTAGCCAGATTAGTATATGTGCGTGTGGCAAACCTCGTTTTTGCCATTCCACTGAGTACATCCAGCATCGCACTGACCCAAACACTTTAAGTTTTACTATGTAGTTTATCAGTGATTTCAACTTTTGCCGGAGGACACGGGCCGTAATGTCATGTCTATGAACCGCCGATTGTCCTTGAAGTAAAAGCTGCTGTATCTCGTCCCAACATTGATTACATGTAAATGTAATAAATAAACCTGGACCACCATAGAGACGAACATACGCAATAGCATCTTGAGCATATTCATGCATATTACGGGGACTGCCAGCATATGACGAAGGTAAAATCGTTAATCTTCCAACGTTTGTGGTATTACCGTCATTTACAACTGCATCTCGCAAATGAATGTATTGTTCAGAGCGGAGCCTGGTCTGATTCAGACGGATATATAGCAAACGTTCTGATTCAATTTTTGCATACATATCAACGATGTATTGGCGAAACAATTGACAGCATTTTAAAATATAATTGTCTTCATCCTGCCGAATCATTAGTCTATAGGAATTATAATGCATTGCTCTGCATTTCTTATTCATTTCTTTGTTAGTGGCTGGATTCATCAATTTAATATTAAAGTGATAGCCGTCGGCTCCATCCCAAAAAATGATAGGATATTGTAGGGCATCGTAGCATCGATGAGCCACTATAACGATTGCCACTTCGTCGATAGTTGGAGCGTTGTATCTACGCACATGTTGGCCAGGAGGCGTTATTGTCCTTTCAACGTTGGAAGAAATTTCGCAACGTGCATTCAATTCAGAATTTCTATCACTGATGAAGTACAATTGTAAAAATTTATGATTCTCGCCTGAGAATGGTAGAAGGGACCCTGCTCTATGATAAATTTACCCTTTTACTTTGAAAGTAGGCATAAATTGATCTGGATTTTCGATTTGGGCACCAAACGACGTCATTTGGAAACATGAGTTATATTTTCTGATCTGTGATGAAAAACGCTTAGATTCTGACGTAGTTCCAGTAAGCAAAGTCTTCAATGGCTCTGGTGGTGCAGCCAATAGAGGAAGTTTTAACTTTTCCTGAGGCGCAAAATATTCCCAATTTTTCACCATTTAATTTCAAGGCCTTGCAATAGGGACAAATTTTAGACATAGTCCCGATTTGAACACATCTACTGAAGCTATAATCATCGACTGGGCTGTACCTGAATGCCAGGCGATAATTTTCAGGTTGCTCTTGTGATTTCTCGGCACGCTTTCTTTTCTTACTTTCTCTATCAGCCGCAAGCCTGTTTTCTTGCTGTTCTTGTGATTCCTCGGCACGCCTTCTTTTTTCACTTTCTCTTTTAGCAGCAAGTCTGGTTTCGCGTTGCTCTTGTGACTCCTCGGCACGCTTTCTGTTCTTACTTTCTCTATCAGTCGCAAGCCTGTTTTCTTGCTGTTCTTGTGATTCCTCGGCCTTCTTTTTTCACTTTCTATTTTAGGAGCAAGTCTGGTTTCGCGTTGCTCTTGTGATTCCTCGGCATGCTTTCTTTTCTTACTTTCTCTATCAGCAGCAAGTTTTTTGGCATAGACTCTTTGAGCAGCTTCATCGGCTGTTGACATTGTAGTTTCTTCAGTCATTTTACAATTAAACATTTTCCCGTGAAAGAATGTCTTAAATACCTTTAATGACGTCATCGTCATAATGAGGACATGACGACCTGATGACATGACGTCACTCGACACACAGACACACAGACAACTTATTTATATATATACTAGCTGTTGGGGTGGCGCTTCGCGCCACCCCAACACCTAGTTGGTGGGGGCGCTTCGCGCCCCCCCCAAGCCCCCCCGCGCGCGTAAGTCGTTACGCGCCATAATAGTTACGCGCCATTGTAGTTGTGTCCCTATGTCCCACCTGTGAATATAGATATATATATATATATATGGTTTTAACTACGTAAAACTTGCGAATATACAACATTCTTTGCTGTCCCATTGTCTTTGCATATAAATAGATTGTCAGGTTATCCCCCTGTTTCCCCCGGTGTCCCCGTTGTAGTTGTGTCCCTGTGTCCCGGTCGTTATTTATTTTTTAGTTTTTTACCTTTTTTTAGTTTTTTTAGTTTTTTAGCTTTTTTATTTTTTTATTAGTTTTTAGTTTTTTTGTAGTTTTTGCCTTTTTTTTAGTTTTTTTAGTTTTTTAGCTTTTTTATTAGTTTTTAGTTTTTTTTGTAGTTTTTGCCTTTTTTTAGTTTTTTTAGTTTTTTAGCTTTTTTATTTTTTTTATTAGTTTTTAGTTTTTTTTGTAGTTTTTGCCTTTTTTTTAGTTTTTTCAGTTTTGACGTCACCTGATCCAGTTTTTTCAGGTGACGTCACCTGATCCACGATCCACAGATCCACAGACAACTTATTTTTATATATATAGATAGTTTTTTTTTTTTTACTTATGTCCTGGTCGTCATTTATACTCCCTGTGTCCCGGTGCTTTGTTGATTGCTAATCGAACATTCCTTTTGTCCTGGTCGCTTTCTCTTTGAGTGTCGTCATTTATTAGTTTTTTCCTTTTTTTTTAGTTTTTTATTGGTTTTTACCTTTATTTTAGCTTATTTTTCAGTTTTTTCCTTTTTTTTAGTTTTTTTTTATTTTTTATTTTTTTTAGTTTTTTACCTTTTTTAGTTTTTTTAGTTTTTTTAGTTTTTTAGCTTTTTTACTTTTTTTATTAGTTTTTAGTTTTTTTTTGTAGTTTTTGCCTTTTTTTAGTTTTTTCAGTTTTTTTTTTAGTTTTTTATTGGTTTTTACCTTTATAGTTTTTTTAGTTTTTTAGCTTTTTTATTTTTTTTATTAGTTTTTAGTTTTTTTTTGTAGTTTTTGCCTTTTTTTAGTTTTTTCAGTTTTGACGTCACCTAATCCAGTTTTTTCAGGTGACGTCACCTGACACATCCATCCACACATCCATCCACACATCCACAGACAGACAACTTATTTTTATGAAGATAGATAGATATATAGATATAGATGAATGATAATTAATGTGACGTCATTTATGGCTTTAATATGAATAAAGTATTTTTAAGTACTTGGCATCATTATAATATTGAAGTCTATAAAAATGACATTAGTCAATTGAGTTTTTTTTCCAAAACTAAAGCTCCAGAATTTCCTTAAACTCGTGACATAGCTAGATAGTTCTTTTCAGGCCGGAAAGTCTCTGGATGCCAATTTTTTGCAAAAAAAAAGAATATGGTGGCTTTTTCGAGAAAAATTTATAAATAGATAAATACACAATCATTGCTCGTTTAAAGATATACTATCACTCGTTAAATTATTATTATTTTTACTATTGCTCGTAACTACTGCTACAACTACAACTAATACCACTTTTACCACTACTACTACTGCTACTTATGCTATTACTAGTACTATGACAGTAATAGCAGTAGTAGCAGTAGCAGTCATGGCCCCTGTCGCAATCGAAACACTAGAAGTAGTTGTAGTAGTGGTAGTAGTAGCAATAGCACTAGCAGTGATGATAGTTGTAGCCGTAGTAGCGATTGTCGCAAGCAGTTGCAGCCGCAAGTAGTCACATTCATAAATAGCTGCAGACAAAAATAGTTGCAACCACAGCCACAAGTCGTCACAAGTAGTCATAGTCGTAAGTAGTCACAACCACAGTCGCAAAAAGTTACAGCCGTAGTCGCAGTCGTCAGTATTTGCAGTCACAGTCGTAAGTAGGCGCAGTAATAGCAGTAGTAATAGAATCCAGTTTATGAAGTGTTGCTGATACCCCCTTTGACAACCTGCATGCAAATGTTGTGTCTTGATTTTGTTCAACACTCCCTGAAAGTTTCACTTCAATACCCCTTGTCATCCCAGGGATATTGTTGATATGCCCGTTTGACAGCCTGGATGCAATTGAACCCTTTTGATTTAGTTGAGTAGTAGTAGAGGTAGTAGTAGTCATAGCAGTAGTAACCTTGGATACACAAAGTGTCTCTGAGTTTAGTTCAACGTCCCCCCTTCAAAAAAAGCCTTGAAAGTTTCAACTTGATACCTTTTTCCTGTTCCTGGAATATAGCAGATTTGAAAGAGAATCGGAATATCTGGTGAAAATTTAAGATATCCATTTGATTTTTAATGGTCTAAATTTTCAAATAGGAGTTTTGAGCTCCTCCCCAGCTCGAAAAAGAACAGCAAAGTGGTATTTTAATTGATCAAATAGTTGGTGGTAATGAACTGTAAGTATGGAGTGACCCGGCCCAATAGTAACCGAAACTCTAAAAAACTGAAATTTGACACCAATAGATATATCAAAAGAATCGGCTTGTGTTGCTGATTTCAAATAGACAAATTTGTCTTACTCATCAAAGACTAAGAGCCTAAGAAAATTTGCCTTATTTACAAAAAAGGGGGGGAAACGTGACCTAAAAGTCATGCAATCTTAATGAAAATGAAACCATCAAATTCAGCATATCAGACAACCTCAATGAAGAGGGTTCAGGCTCCTATCTGCAAAAACGTCACCTACAAGTTTTTTTTTTCCTAGGGGTTATCGTATCAACCCAGGGTTCCTGTAATATCAGCAGAGGGCTCATTCAAACGGAAATTCAAAGTTCTAGTGCCATTTCAAGTGACCAAAAATATTGAAGGGCAACTAGAAACCCCCCCCCCCCCTACACCCCTTTTTCTCAAAACCGCCCGATCGAAATTTTGAGATAACCATTTTGTTCAGCATAGTTTAAAGGCCAAATAATTATGCCTTTGGATATATCATGACCACCCTACAGCCCCTTGAGAAAGGTCTTTAAGTTATAAGTTTCCCCAACGTTTACGTATAGTATTTATTATTTGGAAGTACGCATACATTTTTCGGGGGGGGGGAGACGAATTTCCTGCTGGGGAAATTTTCCACAGGAGTAATTTTTCAGGGAAAATTTTACACTAGAGGAAGTTGTCAGAATTCCTATAAGAAATTCTTCTTATATCTTGCTTTCTCTTTGCCGACTCAATTTAACGCGTTGAGATGGTAAGGTTACAGTTCCCTTTCCAAGAGTCAAAAGTGATCGGAGGGCAACTAGACCCTTTTTTCCATAACCTTTTTTCCTTTTTCCATCCCATGCCATTTTTCCCTAAATACATCCAATCAAAAATTTGAGATATCCATTTTGTTCAAAATAGTCCAAAGATAAAATAACAAAAGCTTCGGGGTTGACGAAATCACGCAGAACCCAGAGGCTGGTGTTTTTAGTTAATGCCTCAGGGGCATATAAGGTTTCTATGGAAGGGGTGGTCGTATAAACATTGGAGAAGGTTCATTTGATGGGAATTTGAAAGTTCTAGTTCCCTTTTCAAGAATAAAAATTGATCAGAGGGTAAGTGCCCCCCACCACGTCCTAATGCTTGAACGGACAACAATTACCACAAATAAGAGTGGGGCTACCGCCTCATCCAAGCCTCGTAAATAAATGGAGATCATTTGTGCTTTACTAAAAACAGTATGTAGTTAAAACAGTGTTTTGTTGTAGTTAAAAGTGCAGTGGAGTGTATCCAGTGTAATTGTAACAGTATTGCTTGTTAACGCCAAAAATAAGTAAATAATACAAAAAACAAATGATGACACGAATTTAGTTATCCAAAATGCAAGAAAAAACAGAATTACTTAGGATAGATACTATTGGCCATCCCAAAGTGTGTGAAGCAGAAGTTGAGAAGGAAACTGAAGTTGAGGAGGATGATCGATTAATATTTGTTTACACTCATGGCTGAAATATGAGGGGAGTAAGAATTTCTTCAGTCCTGTAAAAGCCCAAAGATTATGTAGATTTTCAATCCATTTATTTGAAGAGTATTCCCCGTAGCATTCAATTGTAAGTTCTTTAGTACAATCATTATTAAAACCTGTTACAAATATTTTGCCAAAATTTAATTAGCAGCCCAAATTCTTGATTCTTACAGAAAATAACCGAACAAGATTTAAAAATATTTTTTTATTAACCGAAACAAAAACTATTTAGATTGAAAACGAACAAAAATTAATTAGAAAAAAAATTATATTTCATAAAAAAATGTTTTTCAAAGAAAAGTAAAGCTACATTAAACCGGAAACTAATAGAAATATTGTCCAATAATAATTCAAGCGTAAAAAAATCACTATCAAAATAAACGAAACCGAAATTGATGAATAGCAAAGTCAAACTTAAAACGAACAGAGATTACCACATACGGGAGTAGGGCTAACGCCATCTACGATTTCAGAGGACCTGAACATCATTTGCGCTTTGAACTAAAAACAAAATAATTATTAGATATTTTGTTTTCTTGTTTAAAAAAAGTTGTTTTGGGTTTAATTTATTGATAGTGATTTATGTTTGCTTTACGCTTCAGTTATTATTTGACATTATTTCCACTCGTCTTTGGTTTATTTTAGCTCTGTACTTTCATTGAAAAGTTTCTTCTGTGAAGAATTTTTTTTAAATTAATTTGATATTAAAAGGAGTTAGGGTCACTGAATACAAGGATATTCAAAGAGGCCTTAGCTAAAATGATAGTGTAAATGAAAGACAGTAAACATGGACAGTATCATGTCAAAAATGACAGACAGAATCATGAAATTCCAAAGATCGGGCCAACACTTTGGCAAGGCCTATTTCTTTTACTTCAAAATTCCACTTAAACTTGGATTTCCGTTTGAACAGCCTTCTTGGGCTATTTTACGACTTCTGGTTGGATACGATCACCCTGATTAAATAAAAAAAAATGAAATAAAAAATAGATACATGATCATCTTTCTCGAAAATAAATGTGTTACTAGACAGGGGATTGAAATTCATGTTTCCATTGATAGGGGACTGAAAATACCGCTCTCAGGTTCTCAGATATGTCGAACTTGAAGGTGTGAATTTATTCAAGAATTTTGCAAATCAAAAAATTATGTCAATCTTATTTAGGTAATAGCCTTTTGTTGGTAACTTTAAATTGGATGAATTTTTACATATCTAATCTAAGTAAGGAGTAGATTCTTTCACTGTGTACATTGTTACTTTTCTTTATTTTTTTTTTAAAGATTTTGATTTCTAATGACAGGGATTACTTTCTACTTTCGTTCAATTACCTGCCAAACTGCTACTTGAATATGCAGCCTTCATAGCATTACCACTATCCAGCATCATTAACGAGTGTTTTGCTTCTGGCTATTTCCCGTCACAATGGAAAAGGGCCTATATTAGAATTATTCCAAAAAAGCGCGCCCCTAGTGCATGCGACGATCTCCGCCCGATCTCACTTACACCTTGTTTGGCGAAAGTAACTGAGGCCTTTATACTCAAGTTTCTTCAAGTTTCTCCAGCGAAATTAGCTGGAATAATTTTCCTGGCTGTAATTAATTCCCTACTTAATCATCACGACGAGCGTTACAAGTTTGTACATGATTTGTCCATAGTGCTCGCTTACCTGGTCGAAAACACTATCATAACAAAGTAGTTTTCAGACCAGTTATTTGATCAGCTAAAGACCGAATGCTCAAGTCATGATCTTACCATTAACGTAGCCAAGTCGAAGATAATTCGTTTCAACCCTCTGAAGCGGAATATAGATATGCCTCTAGTCCCTTTCCCGATTGTGAACGAAATAAAAATCTTAGAAGTAACTTTCACTAGTGACTGTAGTTTCAGTGCCCATCACAGAGGTCGTGGGAGCATGACGGTCCCAAGTCCGCAAATGAGGAGGGTTGGGCTGTGGGCTTGCAACCCACACCCGGGACCTTGAGGGGCAACCCTCAGGGAAAAAAAACTGCAACTGAAACGTCTACAACAGCCTCGGATACATCACCTCCCCAGATAACGACCCCTGCATGCCCCCGGAACCGATTTTTGACTGCGAAACAGAATCTAAAGATGGGTTTTTGGAACGTGAGAACGATGAACCAGTTATCCAAGACAGAGCAAGTTCTTAAAGAGATGAGACAATACCTCATCGATATACTCGTTCTCAGTGAAATAAGGTGGACTGGAAATGGATTAGAGAAGTTCAGTGATGGATATGTCATGGCATTTATTGGTCACCCTTCCGTCCACCGCGCTGGTGTAGGACTTCTGATGTCGCCACTTGCACACAAAGCAATGACAAACTGGAACCCAGTTAACGAACGTATAATGACAGCTCGCTTCGTATCAAATCACACAAAAATGACCATCATCGCATGCTACGCTCCAACAAGCGAAGCTGATGAAGAGGAGAAAGATGCTTTCTATAACATGCTACACTCGGTCACCAAAGACGTTCCCAGGCATAATGTACTCTGCGTGGTCGGCGATCTAAATGCTAAAGTTGGTGCAGACCGCCAGTACTGCCCTGAAGTTCTGGGCCCACATGGCATGGGAGAGATAAATGAGAATGGCACACTGCTAATCGATTATGCACTAAGCAACGATTTGATAATAGGTGGTAGTATGTTCGACCATAAAACGATTCACAAGTACACATGGGTGTCCCCCGACGGCCGAACGAAGAATCAAATCGACCATTTCCTCATGTCAAGACGTTGGAGAAGTAGCCTATGTGACGTGAGGGGTTTTCGAGGAGCGGATGTTAATTCAGATCACATCCTGATGATAGCCGAAGTAAGAATCAAACTGAAAGCTCAGAAGCGGAAAACTAACACTGCAACACATAAACAATTTGACACCGATAAGCTGAAAGATCCTGACATCCGCAAAACTTCTGCATATCTCTACATAACAGATTTGAAGCGTTAAATCTGCTCGACGAAACCAATGACTTTGATGTTGAGAATACATGGACCTCAGTCAAGAGTGTGTACCATGACGTTCCGAAGGCCAACCTTGGCTTCAAGAAAAGAAAGAAAGAAGAATGGATATCGGATGACACCTGGAAATACATCAGTAAACGCAAGGAGACCCGAACGCTTATCCTGAATACATCAAGCCCAGAGCAAAAAGCCCAATTACAGCTCCGCTACAAAGAAGAGGATAAAGCAGTGAAAAGAAGTGCCAGGAAAGACAAAAGAATTGTCATTGAGAGAAAAGCAGCCTTTGCAGAAGAAGCTGCAAAGAAAGGAGACTCGAAAATGGTTTATCGACTAACAAACGAGATAGTTGGAAAGAAAAAAAAATCGTACATCCCTTGTAAAAGATGAAAATGGAGACGTTATTTCGGATCCACAGAAAGCTGACGAGAGATGGGCCTCACATTTCGAGAAAGTCTTAAATAGGCCCAGACCTGATGATCCAGAAACAGTACCGGATACGCCATTTTTACAAATTGACGTAAGTGCTGACCCACCCAGCACGGTAGAAGTGACGACAGCTGTGAAAAAGCTGAAAAATGGACGTGCACCTGGAGTCGATGGGATCACGGCAGAGATGCTGAAAGCGTCCCTTCGAGCCTGCATGTTCGTATGGACTGCTCTTCTAGTGGCCATCTGGAACAACGAAAAAGTCCCAAAAGATTGGACCAGAGGTATACTGGTCAAACTCTTCAAGAAAGGCGATGCACAAATTTGTGACAATTGGAGGGGCATCAATTTGACGTCTGTGCCTAGTAAAATACTAGCCTCAGTAATATTACAACGCCTAAGAGCAGCCCTGGACTCACATCTCAGGGAAGAGCAACATGGGTTCCGACCTGGTAGGTCTTGCTCTGATCTTATTTTCATTCTTAGACTGATCGTGGAAGAGTCCAGAGAATGGAACAAAAAGCTGTACCTGCTCTTCATTGATTTGAAAAGGCGTTCGATTCTGTTGACCGAGACACTTTATGGAAGATTTTGAAATATTACGGAGTACCTGATAAACTAGTCAAAATGATAATCGCACTATATGAAGATAGTGAATGCTGTGTACGCACAGAAAATGGGGACACGCGTTTCTTCAAGATAATGTCTGGCGTCAAACAAGGGTGTGTCCTATCCCCGTTTCTGTTTGTCATTGTAATGGACTATATTCTACGGCAGTCTTCAGGCATTGGAGTGAAGATTAGCAGCCGACTGATCTCCGATCTGGACTTCACAGATGACGTTGTTCTTCTTGAAGAAGCGAAACTGCGACTGCAGCTGCTACTCGACGCCATAGACGAAAAGGCCGAGAAAATGGGACTTGCAGTAAATGTCAGTAAAACAAAGAGTATGGCCACATCTGTCTCCCCACTCATATTAAAATGCAAAAATAAAACTATTGAGCAGGTCAAGGAATTTAAATATCTTGGGAGTTGGATCGAATATGATGGTGAAATAGCCAACGAAATCAAGAGGAAAATTGGACAAGCGACATCGGCTTTTAGCAAGTTGAAACCAGTCTGGTGCAGTAGTAAATACTCTATGCGCTTGAAGCTCCGCCTCCTGAATAGCAATGTGATGTCCATCCTCCTCTATGCTAGTGAATGCTGGAAACTAAACACCCAGCTAGAGAAATGTGTCCTAGCCTTTGAAAACATGTGCCTTAGGAGAATCCTGAACATATCGTGGCAGGAAAAGGTCACCAACATAGAAGTTCGCCGGCGAACCGGTCAGCCATTAGTTACTGACCTTCTGAAACGTAGGAGAGGGACATACCTCGGCCACGTCCTCCGTATGCCAGAGGATCGACTCCCGAATACAGTATATGATTGGCGTCCCGAGGGGAGGCAAAAAGAGGTCAACCAAGACACACCTTACGACGACAGTACGACCGAGACCTGAGAAATGCGGAGTTGTCTCTTCAACCACAGTGGGAGGACGTCATGGCTGCAGCTCAGCTCCGAGATGTCTGGCGGGGTTTCGTAGACGCCCTATGAGCCACGCCTGGCTCTGGAGGATCTAAGGTCTAAGGTAAGGTATTAATTTAATATGGGCACTGCCTTGTGGTCCACAAGGCTAATGCAAGCCTTCAGACACTTACCAAAATGAGGCGTTTTGGGTGTGATACTGAAAGTCTTCTCCATGCCTACATGTGTTATATTCAACCGTTGCTTGAGTACGCGTGCCCGGTGTGGGGTCCATCTGCTATCCGCACAGCGTACCTATTGAGCGACATAGAGTGCGTCCAGAAAAGAGCAACAAGGATTATACTCCGAAACCGTGACATACCCTATGATCAAGCCCTCACTAAATTAAATTTATCTCCACTTAAAGCCCGGCTTGAACACCTTATTCAGCAATTTGGAAAATCCTTCCTAGCCAATAAGAGCCACCGATCAATACTACCCGAACCAGCCCCTCCCAATAGCCGAACTCGGTTACAAAATAAACTTGTACCCCCTAAAGTACGAATTAATCGTTACGCCAACTCATTTGTGCCTTTCTTCACATCCATTTTTAATGCTGAGTCGTAGTGTGTGATTTTTGTTTAAATGCATGATTTTTGTGAAAAAACTGAATTTAGCTATGCTACGATAGTTTTTAAATATACCGATCTCTCTCTCTCTCTCTCTCTCTCTCTCTCTCTCTCTCTCTCTCCTCTCTCCTCTCTCTCTCTCTCTCTCTCTCTCTCTCTCTCTCTCTCTCTCTCTCTCTCTCTCTCTCTCTCCTCTCTCTCTCTCTCTCTCCTCTCTCTCTCTCTCTCTCTCTCTCTCTCTCTCTCTCTCTCTCTCTCTCTCTCTCTCTCTCTCTCTTTCTTACCGTTCATGATTTGATACTTTTTTGACACTTCTGAACAATTATACAGCTAAGTAATCTTACTTGACAATAATGAAAAAATTAATTTAGGATTACATATAATTAGTTTACCATTTTCATACATGGGCTATGAACTACTATCGTCAAAACTTATCAAGATCATATTTGCCTTTTGTCTTGTGGTTAAATTAAGCGCCATAACAAGGTTATTTAATAAACTATTCCATCCGTTTACCCCTCCCCAATAGAAAATATCCCCCCCCCTCTATGGCTGGTTGGTCTCTAATCACCTTTGACTTATAATAATGTACTCGATTTCTGATCGAATGAGCATCTTCCAAAGTTTTTACCTCAATGAGGAAGAAGTAGGGATGAGGAAGGGGCAGTCCTCCTCCTATGCGAAATCAATTCTCCTTATTTTAGGGTTTAATGTTACTCTTTACTTTCGTAATAAAAGCATAGACCAGAAATATTCCCAGAAATGAAGGGGGGTTAAATATCAAATTCCACATTTTAATGCAATTTTAATTTTTTTGTAACCCCCCCCCCGAAAAACAGCCCCTCCAAAAAAGTAAATGATATGGCTTT
>NW_027063628.1:0-32500 GCF_032884065.1 Artemia franciscana
AAGAATGTGATTAAAGGCTCTTTTCCTATTTCAAAAGTTTTAGTTTTCGGGGGTAAGAGCTACTTATGTTGAAAAGATGAAGATATTAGACTATTTTATGATTGCAAATGGTAAAGAATGTGATTAAAGGCTCTTTTCTTATTTCAAAAGTTTTAGTTTTCGAGGGTAATAGCTACGTATGTTGAAAAAATGAAGGTATTAGACTATTTTATGATTCCACATGGTAAAGAATGTGATTAAAGGCTCTTTTCCTATTTCAAAAGTTTTAGTTTTCGAGGGTAATAGCTACGTATGTTGAAAAAATGAAGATATTAGACTATTTTATGATTGCAAATGGTAAAGAATGTGATTAAAGGCTCTTTTCATATGTCAAAAGTTTTAGTTTTCGAGGGTAATAGCTACGTATGTTGAAAAAATGAAGATATTAGACTATTTTATGATTGCAAATGGGAAAGAATGTGATTAAAGGCTCTTTTCCTATGTCAAAAGTTTTAGTTTTCGAGGGTAATAGCTACGTATGTTGAAAAAATGAAGATATTAGACTATTTTATGATTGCAAATGGCAAAGAATGTGATTAAAGGCTCTTTTCCTATTTCAAAAGTTTTAGTTTTCGAGGATAATAGCTACGTATGTTGAAAAAATGAAGATATTAGACTATTTTATGATTGCAAATGGTAAAGAATGTGATTAAAGGCTCTTTTCCTATGTCAAAAGTTTTAGTTTTCGAGGGTAATAGCTACGTATGTTGAAAAAATGAAGATATTAGACTATTTTATGATTGAAAATGGGAAAGAATGTGATTAAAGGCTCTTTTCCTATTTCAAAAGTTTTACTTTTAGAGGGTAATAGCTACGTATGTTGAAAAAATGAAGATATTAGACTATTTTATGATTGCAAATGGTAAAGAATGTGATTAAAGGCTCTTTTCCTATTTCAAAAGTTTTAGTTTTCGAGGGTAATAGCTATGTCTGTGGAAAAAATGAAGATATTAGACTATTTTATGATTGCACATGGTAAAGAGTGTGATTAAAGGCTCTTTTCCTATTTCAAAAGTTTTAGTTTTCGAGGGTAATAGCTACGTATGTTGAAAAAATGAAGATATTAGACAATTTTATGATTGCAAATGGTAAAGAATGTGATTAAAGGCTCTTTTCCTATTTCAAAAGTTTTAGTTTTCGAGGGTGATAGCTACGTATGCTGAAAAAATGAAGATATTAGACTATTTTATGATTGCACATGGTAAAAAATGTGATTAAAGGCTCTTTTCCTATTTCAAAAGTTTTAGTTTTCGAGGGTAATAGCTACGTATGTTGAAAAAATGAAGATATTAGACTATTTTATGATTGCACATGGTAAAGAATGTGATTAAAGGCTCTTTTCCAATTTCAAAAGTTTTAGTTTTCGAGGGTAATAGCTATGTATGTTGAAAAAAATGAAGATATTAGACTATTTTATGATTGCAAATGGTAAAGAATGTGATTAAAGGCTCTTTTCCTATTTCAAAAGTTTTAGTTTTCGGGGGTAAGAGCTACTTATGCTGAAAAAATGAAGATATTAGACTATTTTATGATTGCACATGGTAAAGAATGGTATTAAAGGCTCTTTTCCTATTTCAAAAGTTTTAGTTTTCGAGGGTAATAGCTACGTATGTCGAAAAAATGAAGATATTAGACTATTTTATGATTGCACATGGTAAAGAATGTGATTAAAGGCTCTTTTCCAATTTCAAAAGTTTTAGTTTTCGAGGGTAATAGCTATGTATGTTGAAAAAAATGAAGATATTAGACTATTTTATGATTGCAAATGGTAAAGAATGTGATTAAAGGCTCTTTTCCTATGTCAAAAGTTTTAGTTTTCGAGGGTAATAGCTACGAATGTTGAAAAAATGAAGATATTAGACTATTTTATGATTGCAAATGGTAAAGAATGTGATTAAAGGCTCTTTTCCTATTTCAAAAGTTTTAGTTTTCGGGGGTAAGAGCTACTTATGTTGAAAAGATGAAGATATTAGACTATTTTATGATTGCAAATGGTAAAGAATGTGATTAAAGGCTCTTTTCCTATTTCAAAAGTTTTAGTTTTCGAGGGTAATAGCTACGTATGCTGAAAAAATGAAGATATTAGACTATTTTATGATTGCACATGGTAAAGAATGTGATTAAAGGCTCTTTTCCTATTTCAAAAGTTTTAGTTTTCGAGGGTAATAGCTACGTATGTCGAAAAAATGAAGATATTAGACTATTTTATGATTGCACATGGTAAAGAATGTGATTAAAGGCTCTTTTCCAATTTCAAAAGTTTTAGTTTTCGAGGGTAATAGCTATGTATGTTGAAAAAAATGAAGATATTAGACTATTTTATGATTGCAAATGGTAAAGAATGTGATTAAAGGCTCTTTTCCTATGTCAAAAGTTTTAGTTTTCGAGGGTAATAGCTACGAATGTTGAAAAAATGAAGATATTAGACTATTTTATGATTGCAAATGGTAAAGAATGTGATTAAAGGCTCTTTTCCTATTTCAAAAGTTTTAGTTTTCGGGGGTAAGAGCTACTTATGTTGAAAAGATGAAGATATTAGACTATTTTATGATTGCAAATGGTAAAGAATGTGATTAAAGGCTCTTTTCTTATTTCAAAAGTTTTAGTTTTCGAGGGTAATAGCTACGTATGTTGAAAAAATGAAGGTATTAGACTATTTTATGATTCCACATGGTAAAGAATGTGATTAAAGGCTCTTTTCCTATTTCAAAAGTTTTAGTTTTCGAGGGTAATAGCTACGTATGTTGAAAAAAATGAAGATATTAGACTATTTTATGATTGCAAATGGTAAAGAATGTGATTAAAGGCTCTTTTCATATGTCAAAAGTTTTAGTTTTCGAGGGTAATAGCTACGTATGTTGAAAAAATGAAGATATTAGACTATTTTATGATTGCAAATGGGAAAGAATGTGATTAAAGGCTCTTTTCCTATGTCAAAAGTTTTAGTTTTCGAGGGTAATAGCTACGTATGTTGAAAAAATGAAGATATTAGACTATTTTATGATTGCAAATGGCAAAGAATGTGATTAAAGGCTCTTTTCCTATTTCAAAAGTTTTAGTTTTCGAGGATAATAGCTACGTATGTTGAAAAAATGAAGATATTAGACTATTTTATGATTGCAAATGGTAAAGAATGTGATTAAAGGCTCTTTTCCTATGTCAAAAGTTTTAGTTTTCGAGGGTAATAGCTACGTATGTTGAAAAAATGAAGATATTAGACTATTTTATGATTGAAAATGGGAAAGAATGTGATTAAAGGCTCTTTTCCTATGTCAAAAGTTTTAGTTTTCGAGGGTAATAGCTACGTATGTTGAAAAAATGAAGATATTAGACTGTTTTATGATTGCAAATGGTAAAGAATATGATTAAAGGCTCTTTTCCTATTTCAAAAGTTTTAGTTTTCGGGGGTAAGAGCTATGTCTGTGGAAAAAATGAAAATATTAGACTATTTTATGATTGCAAATGGTAAAGAATAAGATTAAAGGCTCTTTTCCTATTTCAAAAGTTTTAGTTTTAGAGGGTAATAGCTACGTATGTTGAAAAAATGAAGATATTAGACTATTTTATGATTGCAAATGGTAAAGAATGTGATTAAAGGCTCTTTTCCTATTTCAAAAGTTTTAGTTTTCGAGGGTAATAGCTATGTCTGTGGAAAAAATGAAGATATTAGACTATTTTATGATTGCACATGGTAAAGAATGTGATTAAAGGCTCTTTTCCTATTTCAAAAGTTTTAGTTTTCGAGGGTAATAGCTACGTATGTTGAAAAAATGAAGATATTAGACAATTTTATGATTGCAAATGGTAAAGAATGTGATTAAAGGCTCTTTTCCTATTTCAAAAGTTTTAGTTTTCGAGGGTAATAGCTATGTCCGTGGAAAAAATGAAGATATTAGACTATTTTATGATTGCAAATGGTAAAGAATGTGATTAAAGGCTCTTTTCCTATGTCAAAAGTTTTAGTTTTCGAGGGTAGTAGCTACGTATGTTGAAAAAATGAAAATATTAGACTATTTTATGATTGCAAATGGTAAAGAATGTGATTAAAGGCTCTTTTCCTATTTCAAAAGTTTTAGTTTTAGAGGGTAATAGCTACGTATGTTGAAAAAATGAAGATATTAGACTATTTTATGATTGCAAATGGTAAAGAATGTGATTAAAGGCTCTTTTCCTATTTCAAAAGTTTTAGTTTTCGAGGGTAATAGCTATGCCTGTGGAAAAAATGAAGATATTAGACTATTTTATGATTGCACATGGTAAAGAATGTGATTAAAGGTTCTTTTCCTATTCCAAAAGTTTTAGTTTTCGAGGGTAATAGCTACGTATGTTGAAAAAATGAAGATATTAGACAATTTTATGATTGCAAATGGTAAAGAATGTGATTAAAGGCTCTTTTCCTATTTCAAAAGTTTTAGTTTTCGAGGGTAATAGCTACGTATGTTGAAAAAATGAAGATATTAGACTATTTTATGATTGCACATGGTAAAGAATGTGATTAAAGGCTCTTTTCCTATTTCAAAAGTTTTAGTTTTCCTGGGTAATAGCTACGTATGTTGAAAAAATGAAGATATTAGACTATTTTATGATTGCACATGGTAAAGAATGTGATTAAAGGCTCTTTTCCAATTTTAATAGTTTTAGTTTTCGAGGGTAATATCTACCTATGTTGAAAAAAATGAAGATATTAGACTATTTTATGATTGCAAATGGTAAAAAATGTGATTAAAGGCTCTTTTCCTATGTCAAAAGTTTTAGTTTTCGAGGGTAATAGCTACGAATGTTGAAAAAATGAAGATATTAGACTATTTTATGATTGCAAATGGTAAAGAATGTGATTAAAGGCTCTTTTCCTATTTCAAAAATTTTAGTTTTCGGGGGTAAGAGCTACTTATGTTGAAAAGATGAAGATATTAGACTATTTTATGATTGCAAATGGTAAAGAATGTGATTAAAGGCTCTTTTCTTATTTCAAAAGTTTTAGTTTTCGAGGGTAATAGCTACGTATGTTGAAAAAATGAAGGTATTAGACTATTTTATGATTCCACATGGTAAAGAATGTGATTAAAGGCTCTTTTCCTATTTCAAAAGTTTTAGTTTTCGAGGGTAATAGCTACGTATGTTGAAAAAAATGAAGATATTAGACTATTTTATGATTGCAAATGGTAAAGAATGTGATTAAAGGCTCTTTTCCTATGTCAAAAGTTTTAGTTTTCGAGGGTAATAGCTACGTATGTTGAAAAAATGAAGATATTAGACTATTTTATGATTGCAAATGGGAAAGAATGTGATTAAAGGCTCTTTTCCTATGTCAAAAGTTTTAGTTTTCGAGGGTAATAGCTACGTATGTTGAAAAAATGAAGATATTAGACTATTTTATGATTGCAAATGGCAAAGAATGTGATTAAAGGCTCTTTTCCTATTTCAAAAGTTTTAGTTTTCGGGGGTAAGAGCTACGTATGTTGAAAAAATGAAGATATTAGACTATTTTATGATTGCAAATGGTAAAGAATGTGATTAAAGGCTCTTTTCCTATTTCAAAAGTTTTAGTTTTCGAGGGTAATAGCTATGTCCGTGGAAAAAATGAAGATATTAGACTATTTTATGATTGCAAATGGTAAAGAATGTGATTAAAGGCTCTGTTCCTATGTCAAAAGTTTTAGTTTTCGAGGGTAGTAGCTACGTATGTTGAAAAAATGAAAATATTAGACTATTTTATGATTGCAAATGGTAAAGAATAAGATTAAAGGCTCTTTTCCTATTTCAAAAGTTTTAGTTTTAGAGGGTAATAGCTACGTTTGTTGAAAAAATGAAGATATTAGACTATTTTATGATTGCAAATGGTAAAGAATGTGATTAAAGGCTCTTTTCCTATTTCAAAAGTTTTAGTTTTCGAGGGTAATAGCTATGTCTGTGGAAAAAATGAAGATATTAGACTATTTTATGATTGCACATGGTAAAGAATGTGATTAAAGGCTCTTTTCCTATTTCAAAAGTTTTAGTTTTCGAGAGTAATAGCTACGTATGTTGAAAAAATGAAGATATTAGACAATTTTATGATTGCAAATGGTAAAGAATGTGATTAAAGGCTCTTTTCCTATTTCGAAAGTTTTAGTTTCCGAGGGTAATAGCTACGTATGCTGAAAAAATGAAGATATTAGACTATTTTATGATTGCACATGGTAAAGAATGTGATTAAAGGCTCTTTTCCTATTTCAAAAGTTTTAGTTTTCGAGGGTAATAGCTATGTATGTTGAAAAAATGAAGATATTAGACTATTTTATGATTGCACATGGTAAAGAATGTGATTAAAGGCTCTTTTCCAATTTCAAAAGTTTTAGTTTTCGAGGGTAATAGCTATGTATGTTGAAAAAAATGAAGATATTAGACTATTTTATGATTGCAAATGGTAAAGAATGTGATTAAAGGCTCTTTTCCTATGTCAAAAGTTTTAGTTTTCGAGGGTTATAGCTACGAATGTTGAAAAAATGAAGATATTAGACTATTTTATGATTGCAAATGGTAAAGAATGTAATTAAAGGCTCTTTTCCTATTTCAAAAGTTTTAGTTTTCGGGGGTAAGAGCTACTTATGTTGAAAAGATGAAGATATTAGACTATTTTATGATTGCAAATGGTAAAGAATGTGATTAAAGGCTCTTTTCTTATTTCAAAAGTTTTAGTTTTCGAGGGTAATAGCTACGTATGTTGAAAAAATGAAGGTATTAGACTATTTTATGATTCCACATGGTAAAGAATGTGATTAAAGGCTCTTTTCCTATTTCAAAAGTTTTAGTTTTCGAGGGTAATAGCTACGTATGTTGAAAAAATGAAGATATTAGACTATTTTATGATTGCAAATGGTAAAGAATGTGATTAAAGGCTCTTTTCCTATGTCAAAAGTTTTAGTTTTCGAGGGTAATAGCTACGTATGTTGAAAAAATGAAGATATTAGACTATTTTATGATTGCAAATGGGAAAGAATGTGATTAAAGGCTCTTTTCCTATGTCAAAAGTTTTAGTTTTCGAGGGTAATAGCTACGTATGTTGAAAAAATGAAGATATTAGACTATTTTATGATTGCAAATGGTAAAGAATGTGATTAAAGGCTCTTTTCCTATGTCAAAAGTTTTAGTTTTCTAGGGTAATAGCTACGTATGTTGAAAAAATGAAGATATTAGACTATTTTATGATTGCAAATGGGAAAGAATGTGATTAAAGGCTCTTTTCCTATGTCAAAAGTTTTAGTTTTCGAGGGTAATAGCTACGTATGTTGAAAAAATGAAGATATTAGACTATTTTATGATTCCAAATGGCAAAGAATGTGATTAAAGGCTCTTTTCCTATTTCAAAAGTCTTAGTTTTCGGGGGTAAGAGCTACGTATGTTGAAAAAATGAAGATATTAGACTATTTTATGATTGCAAATGGTAAAGAATGTGATTAAAGGCTCTTTTCCCATTTCAAAAGTTTTAGTTTTCGAGGGTAATAGCTATCTCCGTGGAAAAAATGAAGATATTAGACTATTTTATGATTGCAAATGGTAAAGAATGTGATTAAAGGCTCTTTTCCTATGTCAAAAGTTTTAGTTTTCGAGGGTAGTAGCTACGTATGTTGAAAAAATGAAAATATTAGACTATTTTATGATTGCAAATGGTAAAGAATAAGATTAAAGGCTCTTTTCCTATTTCAAAAGTTTTAGTTTTAGAGGGTAATAGCTACGTATGTTGAAAAAATGAAGATATTAGACTATTTTATGATTGCAAATGGTAAAGAATGTGATTAAAGGCTCTTTTCCTATTTCAAAAGTTTTAGTTTTCGAGGGTAATAGCTACGTATGTTGAAAAAATGAAGATATTAGACAATTTTATGATTGCAAATGGTAAAGAATGTGATTAAAGGCTCTTTTCCTATTTCAAAAGTTTTAGTTTTCGAGGGTAATAGCTATGTCCGTGGAAAAAATGAAGATATTAGACTATTTTATGATTGCAAATGGTAAAGAATGTGATTAAAGGCTCTTTTCCTATGTCAAAAGTTTTAGTTTTCGAGGGTAGTAGCTACGTATGTTGAAAAAATGAAAATATTAGACTATTTTATGATTGCAAATGGTAAAGAATGTGATTAAAGGCTCTTTTCCTATTTCAAAAGTTTTAGTTTTCGAGGGTAATAGCTACGTATGTTGAAAAAATGAAGATATTAGACTATTTTATGATTGCACATGGTAAAGAATTTGATTAAAGGCTCTTTTCCAATTTCAAAAGTTTTAGTTTTCGAGGGTAATAGCTATGTATGTTAAAAAAAAAGAAGATATTAGACTATTTTATGATTGCAAATGGTAAAGAATGTGATTAAAGGCTCTTTTCCTATGTCAAAAGTTTTAGTTTTCGAGGGTAATAGCTACGAATGTTGAAAAAATGAAGATATTAGACTATTTTATGATAGCAAATGGTAAAGAATGTGATTAAAAGCTCTTTTCCTATTTCAAAAGTTTTAGTTTTCGGGGGTAAGAGCTACTTATGTTGAAAAGATGAAGATATTAGACTATTTTATGATTGCAAATGGTAAAGAATGTGATTAAAGGCTCTTTTCCTATTTCAAAAGTTTTAGTTTTCGAGGGTAATAGCTACGTATGCTGAAAAAATGAAGATATTAGACTATTTTATGATTGCACATGGTAAAGAATGTGATTAAAGGCTCTTTTCCTATTTCAAAAGTTTTAGTTTTCGAGGGTAATAGCTACGTATGTTGAAAAAATGAAGATATTAGACTATTTTATGATTGCGCATGGTAAAGAATGTGATTAAAGGCTCTTTTCCAATTTCAAAAGTTTTAGTTTTCGAGGGTAATAGCTATGTATGTTGAAAAAAATGAAGATATTAGACTATTTTATGATTGCAAATGGTAAAGAATGTGATTAAAGGCTCTTTTCCTATTTCAAAAGTTTTAGTTTTCGGGGATAAGAGCTACTTATGTTGAAAAGATGAAGATATTAGACTATTTTATGATTGCAAATGGTAAAGAATGTGATTAAAGGCTCTTTTCTTATTTCAAAAGTTTTAGTTTTCGAGGGTAATAGCTACGTATGTTGAAAAAATGAAGGTATTAGACTATTTTATGATTCCACATGGTAAAGAATGTGATTAAAGGCTCTTTTCCTATTTAAAAAGTTTTAGTTTCGAGGGTAATAGCTATGTCTGTGGAAAAAATGAAGATATTAGACTATTTTATGATTGCACATGGTAAAGAATGTGATTAAAGGCTCTTTTCCTATTTCAAAAGTTTTAGTTTTCGAGGGTAATAGCTACGTATGTTGAAAAAATGAAGATATTAGACAATTTTATGATTGCAAATGGTAAAGAATGTGATTAAAGGCTCTTTTGCTATTTCAAAAGTTTTAGTTTTCGAGGGTAATAGCTATGTCCGTGGAAAAAATGAAGATATTAGACTATTTTATGATTGCAAATGGTAAAGAATGTGATTAAAGGCTCTTTTCCTATGTCAAAAGTTTTAGTTTTCGAGGGTAGTAGCTACGTATGTTGAAAAAATGAAAATATTAGACTATTTTATGATTGCAAATGGTAAAGAATGTGATTAAAGGCTCTTTTCCTATTTCAAAAGTTTTAGTTTTCGAGGGTAATAGCTACGTATGTTGAAAAAATGAAGATATTAGACTATTTTATGATTGCACATGGTAAAGAATGTGATTAAAGGCTCTTTTCCAATTTCAAAAGTTTTAGTTTTCGAGGGTAATAGCTATGTATGTTGAAAAAAATGAAGATATTAGACTATTTTATGATTGCAAATGGTAAAGAATGTGATTAAAGGCTCTTTTCCTATGTCAAAAGTTTTAGTTTTCGAGGGTAATAGCTACGAATGTTGAAAAAATGAAGATATTAGACTATTTTATGATAGCAAATGGTAAAGAATGTGATTAAAAGCTCTTTTCCTATTTCAAAAGTTTTAGTTTTCGGGGGGTAAGAGCTACTTATGTTGAAAAGATGAAGATATTAGACTATTTTATGATTGCAAATGGTAAAGAATGTGATTAAAGGCTCTTTTCCTATTTCAAAAGTTTTAGTTTTCGAGGGTAATAGCTACGTATGCTGAAAAAATGAAGATATTAGACTATTTTATGATTGCACATGGTAAAGAATGTGATTAAAGGCTCTTTTCCTATTTCAAAAGTTTTAGTTTTCGAGGGTAATAGCTACGTATGTTGAAAAAATGAAGATATTAGACTATTTTATGATTGCGCATGGTAAAGAATGTGATTAAAGGCTCTTTTCCAATTTCAAAAGTTTTAGTTTTCGAGGGTAATAGCTATGTATGTTGAAAAAAATGAAGATATTAGACTATTTTATGATTGCAAATGGTAAAGAATGTGATTAAAGGCTCTTTTCCTATTTCAAAAGTTTTAGTTTTCGGGGATAAGAGCTACTTATGTTGAAAAGATGAAGATATTAGACTATTTTATGATTGCAAATGGTAAAGAATGTGATTAAAGGCTCTTTTCTTATTTCAAAAGTTTTAGTTTTCGAGGGTAATAGCTACGTATGTTGAAAAAATGAAGGTATTAGACTATTTTATGATTCCACATGGTAAAGAATGTGATTAAATGCTCTTTTCCTATTTAAAAAGTTTTAGTTTTCGAGGGTAATAGCTACGTATGTTGAAAAAATGAAGATATTAGACTATTTTATGATTGCAAATGGTAAAGAATGTGATTAAAGGCTCTTTTCCTATGTCAAAAGTTTTAGTTTTCGAGGGTAATAGCTACGTATGTTGAAAAAATGAAGATATTAGACTATTTTATGATTGCAAATGGAAAAGAATGTGATTAAAGGCTCTTTTCCTATTTCAAAAGTTTTAGTTTTCGAGGGTAATAGCTACGTATGTTGAAAAAAATGAAGATATTAGACTATTTTATGATTGCAAATGGCAAAGAATGTGATTAAAGGCTCTTTTCCTATTTCAAAAGTTTTAGTTTTCGAGGGTAATAGCTACGTATGTTGAAAAAATGAAGATATTAGACTATTTTATGATTGCAAATGGTAAAGAATGTGATTAAAGGCTCTTTTCCTATGTCAAAAGTTTTAGTTTTCGAGGGTAATAGCTACGTATGTTGAAAAAATGAAGATATTAGACTATTTTATGATTGCAAATGGCAAAGAATGTGATTAAAGGCTCTTTTCCTATTTCAAAAGTTTTAGTTTTCGAGGGTAATAGCTATGTCTCTGAAAAAAATGAAGATATTAGACTATTTTATGATTGCACATGGTAAAGAATGTGATTAAAGGCTCTTTTCCTATTTCAAAAGTTTTAGTTTTCGAGGGTAATAGCTACGTATATTGAAAAAATGAAGATATTAGACAATTTTATGATTGCAAATGGTAAAGAATGTGATTAAAGGCTCTTTTCCTACTTCAAAAGTTTTAGTTTTCGAGGGTAATAGCTACGTATGCTGAAAAAATGAAGATATTAGACTATTTTATGATTGCAAATGGTAAAGAATGTGATTAAAGGCTCTTTTCCTATGTCAAAAGTTTTAGTTTTCGAGGGTAATAGCTACGAATGTTGAAAAAATGAAGATATTAGACTATTTTATGATTGCAAATGGTAAAGAATGTGATTAAAGGCTCTTTTCCTATTTCAAAAGTTTTAGTTTTCGGGGGGTAAGAGCTACTTATGTTGAAAAGATGAAGATATTAGACTATTTTATGATTGCAAATGGTAAAGAATGTGATTAAAGGCTCTTTTCTTATTTCAAAAGTTTTAGTTTTCGAGGGTAATAGCTACGTATGTTGAAAAAATGAAGGTATTAGACTATTTTATGATTCCACATGGTAAAGAATGTGATTAAAGGCTCTTTTCCTATTTCAAAAGTTTTATTTTTCGAGGGTAATAGCTACGTATGTTGAAAAAATGAAGATATTAGACTATTTTATGATTGCAAATGGTAAAGAATGTGATTAAAGGCTCTTTTCCTATGTCAAAAGTTTTAGTTTTCGAGGGTAATAGCTACGTATGTTGAAAAAATGAAGATATTAGACTATTTTATGATTGCCAATGGGAAAGAATGTGATTAAAGGCTCTTTCCTAGTTCAAAAGTTTTAGTTTTCGAGGGTAATAGCTACGTATGTTGAAAAAATGAAGATATTAGACTATTTTATGATTGCAAATGGCAAAGAATGTGATTAAAGGCTCTTTTCCTATTTCAAAAATTTTAGTTTTCGAGGGTAATAGCTACGTATGTTGAAAAAATGAAGATATTAGACTATTTTATGATTGCAAATGGTAAAGAATGTGATTAAAGGCTCTTTTCCTTTGTCAAAAGTTTTAGTTTTCGAGGGTAATAGCTACGTATGTTGAAAAAATGAAGATATTAGACTATTTTATGATTGCAAATGGTAAAGAATGTGATTAAAGGCTCTTTTCCTATGTCAAAAGTTTTAGTTTTCGAGGGTAATAGCTACGTATGTTGAAAAAATGAAGATAGTAGACTATTTTATGATTGCAAATGGCAAAGAATGTGATTAAAGGCTCTTTTCCTATTTCAAAAGTTTTAGTTTTCGGGGGGTAAGAGCTACGTATGTTGAAAAAATGAAGATATTAGACTATTTTATGATTGCAAATGGTAAAGAATGTGATTAAAGGCTCTTTTCCTATTTCAAAAGTTTTAGTTTTCGGGGGTAAGAGCTACTTATGTTGAAAAGATGAAGATATTAGACTATTTTATGATTGCAAATGGTAAAGAATGTGATTAAAGGCTCTTTTCCTATTTCAAAAGTTTTAGTTTTCGAGGGGTAATAGCTACGTATGCTGAAAAAATGAAGATATTAGACTATTTTATGATTGCACATGGTAAAGAATGTGATTAAAGGCTCTTTTCCTATTTCAAAAGTTTAGTTTTCGAGGGTAATAGCTACGTTTGTTGAAAAAATGAAGATATTAGACTATTTTATGATTGCACATGGTAAAGAATGTGATTAAAGGCTCTTTTCCAATTTCAAAAGTTTTAGTTTTCGAGGGTAATAGCTATGTATGTTGAAAAAAATGAAGATACTAGACTATTTTATGATTGCAAATGTGATTAAAGGCTCTTTTCCTATGTCAAAAGTTTTAGTTTTCGAGGGTAATAGCTACGAATGTTGAAAAAATGAAGATATTAGACTATTTTATGATTGCAAATTGTAAAGAATGTGATTAAAGGCTCTTTTCCAATTTCAAAAGTTTTAGTTTTCGAGGGTAATAGCTATGTATGTTGAAAAAAATGAAGATATTAGACTATTTTATGATTGCAAATGGTAAAGAATGTGATTAAAGGCTCTTTTCGTATGTCAAAAGTTTTAGTTTTCGAGGGTAATAGCTACGAATGTTGAAAAAATGAAGATATTAGACTATTTTATGATTGCAAATGGTAAAGAATGTGATTAAAAGCTCTTTTCCTATTTCAAAAGTTTTAGTTTTCGGGGGTAAGAGCTACTTATGTTGAAAAGATGAAGATATTAGACTATTTTATGATTGCAAATGGTAAAGAATGTGATTAAAGGCTCTTTTCCTATTTCAAAAGTTTTAGTTTTCGAGGGTAATAGCTACGTATGCTGAAAAAATGAAGATATTAGACTATTTTATGATTGCACATGGTAAAGAATGTGATTAAAGGCTCTTTTCCTATTTCAAAGTTTTAGTTTTCGAGGGTAATAGCTACGTATGTTGAAAAAATGAAGATATTAGACTATTTTATGATTGCACATGGTAAAGAATGTGATTAAAGGCTCCTTTCCAATTTCAAAAGTTCTAGTTTTCGAGGGTAATAGCTATGTATGTTGAAAAAAATGAAGATATTAGACTATTTTATGATTGCAAATGGTAAAGAATGTGATTAAAGGCTCTTTTCCTATGTCAAAAGTTTTAGTTTTCGAGGGTAATAGCTACGATTGTTGAAAAAATGAAGATATTAGACTATTTTATGATTGCAAATGGTAAAGAATGTGATTAAAGGGTCTTTTCCTATTTCAAAAGTTTTAGTTTTCGGGGGGTAAGAGCTACTTATGTTGAAAAGATGAAGATATTAGACTATTTTATGATTGCAAATGGTAAAGAATGTGATTAAAGGCTCTTTTCTTATTTCAAAAGTTTTAGTTTTCGAGGGTAATAGCTACGTATGTTGAAAAAATGAAGGTATTAGACTATTTATGATTCCACATGGTAAAGAATGTGATTAAAGGCTCTTTTCCTATTTCAAAAGTTTTAGTTTTCGAGGGTAATAGCTACGTATGTTGAAAAAATGAAGATATTAGACTATTTTATGATTGCAAATGGTAAAGAATGTGATTAAAGGCTCTTTTCCTATGTCAAAAGTTTTAGTTTTCGAGGGTAATAGCTACGTATGTTGAAAAAATGAAGATATTAGACTATTTTATGATTGCAAATGGGAAAGAATGTGATTAAAGGCTCTTTTCCTATTTCAAAAGTTTTAGTTTTCGAGGGTAATAGCTACGTATGTTGAAAAAATGAAGATATTAGACTATTTTATGATTGCAAATGGCAAAGAATGTGATTAAAGGCTCTTTTCCTATTTTAAAAGTTTTAGTTTTCGAGGGTAATAGCTACGTATGTTGAAAAAATGAAGATATTAGACTATTTTATGATTGCAAATGGTAAAGAATGTGATTAAAGGCTCTTTTCCTATGTCAAAAGTTTTAGTTTTCGAGGGTAATAGCTACGTATGTTGAAAAAATGAAGATATTAGACTATTTAATGATTGCAAATGGGAAAGAATGTGATTAAAGGCTCTTTTCCTATGTCAAAAGTTTTAGTTTTTGAGGGTAATAGCTACGTATGTTGAAAAAATGAAGATATTAGACTATTTTATGATTGCAAATGGCAAAGAATGTGATTAAAGGCTCTTTTCCTATTTCAAAAGTTTTAGTTTTCAGGGGTAAGAGCTACGTATGTTGAAAAAATGAAGATATTAGACAATTTTATGATTGCAAATGGTAAAGAATGTGATTAAAGGCTCTTTTCCTATTTCAAAAGTTTTAGTTTTCGAGGGTAATAGCTATGTCCGTGGAAAAAAATGAAGATATTAGACTATTTTATGATTGCAAATGGTAAAGAATGTGATTAAAGGCTCTTTTCCTATGTCAAAAGTTTTAGTTTTCGAGGGTAGTAGCTACGTATGTTGAAAAAATGAAAATATTAGACTATTTTATGATTGCAAATGGTAAAGAATGTGATTAAAGGCTCTTTTCCTATTTCAAAAGTTTTAGTTTTAGAGGGTAATAGCTACGTATGTTGAAAAAATGAAGATATTAGACTATTTTATGATTGCAAATGGTAAAGAATGTGATTAAAGGCTCTTTTCATATGTCAAAAGTTTTAGTTTTCGAGGGTAATAGCTACGAATGTTGAAAAAATGAAGGTATTAGACTATTTTATGATTCCACATGGTAAAGAATGTGATTAAAGGCTCTTTTCCTATTTCAAAAGTTTTAGTTTTCGGGGGGTAAGAGCTACTTATGTTGAAAAGATGAAGATATTAGACTATTTTATGATTGCAAATGGTAAAGAATGTGATTAAAGGCTCTTTTCTTATTTCAAAAGTTTTAGTTTTCGAGGGTAATAGATAGGTATGTTGAAAAAATGAAGGTATTAGACTATTTTATGATTCCACATGGTAAAGAATGTGATTAAAGGCTCTTTTCCTATTTCAAAAGTTTTAGTTTTCGAGGGTAATAGCTACGTATGTTGAAAAAATGAAGATATTAGACTATTTTATGATTGCAAATGGTAAAGAATGTGATTAAAGGCTCTTTTCCTATGTCAAAAGTTTTAGTTTTCGAGGGTAATAGCTACGTATGTTGAAAAAAATGAAGATATTAGACTATTTTATGATTGCAAATGGGAAAGAATGTGATTAAAGGCTCTTTCCAATGTCAAAAGTTTTAGTTTTCGAGGGTAATAGCTACGTATGTTGAAAAAATGAAGATATTAGACTATTTTATGATTGCAAATGGCAAAGAATGTGATTAAAGGCTCTTTTCCTATTTCAAAAGTTTTAGTTTTCGAGTGTAATAGCTTCGTATGTTGAAAAAAATGAAGATATTAGACTATTTTATGATTGCAAATGGTAAGGAATGTGATTAAAGGCTCTTTTCCTTTGTCAAAAGTTTTAGTTTTCGAGGGTAATAGCTACGTATGTTGAAAAAATGAAGATATTAGACTATTTTATGATTGCAAATGGGAAAGAATGTGATTAAAGGCTCTTTTCCTATGTCAAAAGTTTTAGTTTTCGAGGGTAATAGCTACGTATGTTGAAAAAATGAAGATATTAGACTATTTTATGATTGCAAATGGCAAAGAATGTGATTAAAGGCTCTTTTCCTATTTCAAAAGTTTTAGTTTTCGGGGGGTAATAGCTACCTCTGTGGAAAAAATGAAGATATTAGACTATTTTATGATTGCAAATGGTAAAGATTGTGATTAAAGGCTCTTTTCCTATTTCAAAAGTTTTAGTTTTCGGGGGTAAGAGCTACTTATTTTGAAAAGATGAAGATATTAGACTATTTTATGATTGCAAATGGTAAAGAATGTGATTAAAGGCTCTTTTCCTATTTCAAAAGTTTTAGTTTTCGAGGGTAATAGCTACGTATGCTGAAAAAATGAAGATATTAGACTATTTTATGATTGCACATGGTAAAGAATGTGATTAAAGGCTCTTTTCCTATTTCAAAAGTTTTAGTTTTCGAGGGTAATAGCTACGTATGTTGAAAAAATGAAGATATTAGACTATTTTATGATTGCACATGGTAAAGAATGTGATTAAAGGCTCTTTTCCAATTTCAAAAGTTTTAGTTTTCGAGGGTAATAGCTATGTATGTTGAAAAAAATGAAGATATTAGACTATTTTATGATTGCAAATGGTAAAGAATGTGATTAAAGGCTCTTTTCCTATGTCAAAAGTTTTAGTTTTCGAGGGTTATAGCTACGAATGTTGAAAAAATGAAGATATTAGACTATTTTATGATTGCAAATGGTAAAGAATGTAATTAAAGGCTCTTTTCCTATTTCAAAAGTTTTAGTTTTCGGGGGTAAGAGCTACTTATGTTGAAAAGATGAAGATATTAGACTATTTTATGATTGCAAATGGTAAAGAATGTGATTAAAGGCTCTTTTCTTATTTCAAAAGTTTTAGTTTTCGAGGGTAATAGCTACGTATGTTGAAAAAATGAAGGTATTAGACTATTTTATGATTCCACATGGTAAAGAATGTGATTAAAGGCTCTTTTCCTATTTCAAAAGTTTTAGTTTTCGAGGGTAATAGCTATGTATGTTGAAAAAATGAAGATATTAGACTATTTTATGATTGCAAATGGTAAAGAATGTGATTAAAGGCTCTTTACCTATGTCAAAAGTTTTAGTTTTCGAGGGTAATTAGCTACATATGTTGAAAAAATGAAGATATTAGACTATTTTATGATTGCAAATGGGAAAGAATGTGATTAAAGGCTCTTTTCCCATGTCAAAGTTTTAGTTTTCGAGGGTAATAGCTACGTATGTTGAAAAAATGAAGATATTAGACTATTTTATGATTGCAAATGGTAAAGAATGTGATTAAAGGCTCTTTTCCTATGTCAAAAGTTTTAGTTTTCGAGGGTAATAGCTACGTATGTTGAAAAAATGAAGATATTAGACTATTTATGATTGCAAATGGTAAAGAATGTGATTAAAGGCTCTTTTCCAATTTCAAAAGTTTTAGTTTTCGAGGGTAATAGCTATGTATGTTGAAAAAAATGAAGATATTAGACTATTTTATGATTGCAAATGGTAAAGAATGTGATTAAAGGCTCTTTTCCTATGTCAAAAGTTTTAGTTTTCGAGGGTAATAGCTACGAATGTTGAAAAAATGAAGATATTAGACTATTTTATGATTGCAAATGGTAAAGAATGTGATTAAAAGCTCTTTTCCTATTTCAAAAGTTTTAGTTTTCGGAGGTAAGAGCTACTTATGTTGAAAAGATGAAGATATTAGACTATTTTATGATTGCAAATGGTAAAGAATGTGATTAAAGGCTCTTTTCCTATTTCAAAAGTTTTAGTTTTCGAGGGTAATAGCTACGTATGCTGAAAAAATGAAGATATTAGACTATTTTATGATTGCACATGGTAAAGAATGTGATTAAAGGCTCTTTTCCTATTTCAAAAGTTTTAGTTTTCGAGGGTAATAGCTACGTATGTTGAAAAAATGAAGATATTAGACTATTTTATGATTGCACATGGTAAAGAATGTGATTAAAGGCTCTTTTCCAATTTCAAAAGTTTTAGTTTTCGAGGGTAATAGCTATGTATGTTGAAAAAAATGAAGATATTAGACTATTTTATGATTGCAAATGGTAAAGAATGTGATTAAAGGCTCTTTTCCTATGTCAAAAGTTTTAGTTTTCGAGGGTTATAGCTACGAATGTTGAAAAAATGAAGATATTAGACTATTTTATGATTGCAAATGGTAAAGAATGTAATTAAAGGCTCTTTTCCTATTTCAAAAGTTTTAGTTTTCGGGGGTAAGAGCTACTTATGTTGAAAAGATGAAGATATTAGACTATTTTATGATTGCAAATGGTAAAGAATGTGATTAAAGGCTCTTTTCTTATTTCAAAAGTTTTAGTTTTCGAGGGTAATAGCTACGTATGTTGAAAAAATGAAGGTATTAGACTATTTTATGATTCCACATGGTAAAGAATGTGATTAAAGGCTCTTTTCCTATTTCAAAAGTTTTAGTTTTCGAGGGTAATAGCTACGTATGTTGAAAAAATGAAGATATTAGACTATTTTATGATTGCAAATGGTAAAGAATGTGATTAAAGGCTCTTTTCCTATGTCAAAAGTTTTAGTTTTCGAGGGTAATAGCTACGTATGTTGAAAAAATGAAGATATTAGACTATTTTATGATTGCAAATGGGAAAGAATGTGATTAAAGGCTCTTTTCCTATGTCAAAAGTTTTAGTTTTCGAGGGTAATAGCTACGTATGTTGAAAAAATGAAGATATTAGACTATTTTATGATTGCAAATGGTAAAGAATGTGATTAAAGGCTCTTTTCCTATGTCAAAAGTTTTAGTTTTCGAGGGTAATAGCTACGTATGTTGAAAAAATGAAGATATTAGACTATTTTATGATTGCAAATGGTAAAGAATGTGATTAAAGGCTCTTTTCCAATTTCAAAAGTTTTAGTTTTCGAGGGTAATAGCTATGTATGTCGAAAAAAATGAAGATATTAGACTATTTTATGATTGCAAATGGTAAAGAATGTGATTAAAGGCTCTTTTCCTATGTCAAAAGTTTAGTTTTCGAGGGTAATAGCTACGAATGTTGAAAAAATGAAGATATTAGACTATTTTATGATTGCAAATGGTAAAGAATGTGATTAAAAGCTCTTTTCCTATTTCAAAAGTTTTAGTTTTCGGGGGTAAGAGCTACTTATGTTGAAAAGATGAAGATATTAGACTATTTTATGATTGCAAATGGTAAAGAATGTGATTAAAGGCTCTTTTCCTATTTCAAAAGTTTTAGTTTTCGAGGGTAATAGCTACGTATGCTGAAAAAATGAAGATATTAGACTATTTTATGATTGCATATGGTAAAGAATGTGATTAAAGGCTCTTTTCCTATTTCAAAAGTTTTAGTTTTCGAGGGTAATAGCTACGTATGTTGAAAAAATGAAGATATTAGACTATTTTATGATTGCACATGGTAAAGAATGTGATTAAAGGCTCTTTTCCAATTTCAAAAGTTCTAGTTTTCGAGGGTAATAGCTATGTATGTTGAAAAAAATGAAGATATTAGACTATTTTATGATTGCAAATGGTAAAGAATGTGATTAAAGGCTCTTTTCCTATGTCAAAAGTTTTAGTTTTCGAGGGTAATAGCTACGATTGTTGAAAAAATGAAGATATTAGACTATTTTATGATTGCAAATGGTAAAGAATGTGATTAAAGGCTCTTTTCCTATTTCAAAAGTTTTAGTTTTCTTGGGTAAGAGCTACTTATGTTGAAAAGATGAAGATATTAGACTATTTTATGATTGCAAATGGTAAAGATTGTGATTAAAGGCTCTTTTCTTATTTCAAAAGTTTTAGCTTTCGAGGGTAATAGCTACGTATGTTGAAAAAATGAAGGTATTAGACTATTTTATGATTCCACATGGTAAAGAATGTGATTAAAGGCTCTTTTCCTATTTCAAAAGTTTTAGTTTTCGAGGGTAATAGCTACGTATGTTGAAAAAATGAAGATATTAGACTATTTTATGATTGCAAATGGTAAAGAATGTGATTAAAGGCTCTTTTCCTATGTCAAAAGTTTTAGTTTTCGAGGGTAATAGCTACGTATGTTGAAAAAATGAAGATATTAGACTATTTTATGATTGCAAATGGAAAGAATGTGATTAAAGGCTCTTTTCCTATTTCAAAAGTTTTAGTTTTCGAGGGTAATAGCTACGTATGTTGAAAAAATGAAGATATTAGACTATTTTATGATTGCAAATGGCAAAGAATGTGATTAAAGGCTCTTTTCCTATTTTAAAAGTTTTAGTTTTCGAGGGTAATAGCTACGTATGTTGAAAAAATGAAGATATTAGACTATTTTATGATTGCAAATGGTAAAGAATGTGATTAAAGGCTCTTTTCCTATGTCAAAAGTTTTAGTTTTCGAGGGTAATAGCTACGTATGTTGAAAAAATGAAGATATTAGACTATTTTATGATTGCAAATGGGAAAGAATGTGATTAAAGGCTCTTTTCCTATGTCAAAAGTTTTAGTTTTCGAGGGTAATAGCTACGTATGTTGAAAAAATGAAGATATTAGACTATTTTATGATTGCAAATGGCAAAGAATGTGATTAAAGGCTCTTTTCCTATTTCAAAAGTTTTAGTTTTCAGGGGTAAGAGCTACGTATATTGAAAAAAATGAAGAAATTAGACAATTTTATGATTGCAAATGGTAAAGAATGTGATTAAAGGCTCTTTTCCTATTTCAAAAGTTTTAGTTTTCGAGGGTAATAGCTATGTCCGTGGAAAAAATGAAGATATTAGACTATTTTATGATTGCAAATGGTAAAGAATGTGATTAAAGGCTCTTTTCCTATGTCAAAAGTTTTAGTTTTCGAGGGTAGTAGCTACGTATGTTGAAAAAATGAAAATATTAGACTATTTTATGATTGCAAATGGTAAAGAATGTGATTAAAGGCTCTTTTCCTATTTCAAAAGTTTTAGTTTTAGAGGGTAATAGCTACGTATGTTGAAAAAATGAAGATATTAGACTATTTTATGATTGCAAATGGTAAAGAATGTGATTAAAGGCTCTTTTCATATGTCAAAAGTTTTAGTTTTCGAGGGTAATAGCTACGAATGTTGAAAAAATGAAGGTATTAGACTATTTTATGATTCCACATGGTAAAGAATGTGATTAAAGGCTCTTTTCCTATTTCAAAAGTTTTAGTTTTCGGGGGTAAGAGCTACTTATGTTGAAAAGATGAAGATATTAGACTATTTTATGATTGCAAATGGTAAAGAATGTGATTAAAGGCTCTTTTCTTATTTCAAAAGTTTTAGTTTTCGAGGGTAATAGCTACGTATGTTGAAAAAATGAAGGTATTAGACTATTTTATGATTCCACATGGTAAAGAATGTGATTAAAGGCTCTTTTCCTATTTCAAAAGTTTTAGTTTTCGAGGGTAATAGCTACGTATGTTGAAAAAATGAAGATATTAGACTATTTTATGATTGCAAATGGTAAAGAATGTGATTAAAGGCTCTTTTCCTATGTCAAAAGTTTTAGTTTTCGAGGGTAATAGCTACGTATGTTGAAAAAATGAAGATATTAGACTATTTTATGGTTGCAAATGGGAAAGAATGTGATTAAAGGCTCTTTCCAATGTCAAAAGTTTTAGTTTTCGAGGGTAATAGCTACGTATGTTGAAAAAATGAAGATATTAGACTATTTTATGATTGCAAATGGCAAAGAATGTGATTAAAGGCTCTTTTCCTATTTCAAAAGTTTTAGTTTTCGAGGGTAATAGCTTCGTATGTTGAAAAAATGAAGATATTAGACTATTTTATGATTGCAAATGGTAAAGAATGTGATTAAAGGCTCTTTTCCTTTGTCAAAAGTTTTAGTTTTCGAGGGTAATAGCTACGTATGTTGAAAAAATGAAGATATTAGACTATTTTATGATTGCAAATGGGAAAGAATGTGATTAAAGGCTCTTTTCCTATGTCAAAAGTTTTAGTTTTCGAGGGTAATAGCTACGTATGTTGAAAAAATGAAGATATTAGACTATTTTATGATTGCAAATGGCAAAGAATGTGATTAAAGGCTCTTTTCCTATTTCAAAAGTTTTAGTTTTCGGGGGTAAGAGCTACGTATGTTGAAAAAATGAAGATATTAGACTATTTTATGATTGCAAATGGTAAAGAATGTGATTAAAGGCTCTTTTCCTATTTCAAAAGTTTTAGTTTTCGGGGGTAAGAGCTACTTATGTTGAAAAGATGAAGATATTAGACTATTTTATGATTGCAAATGGTAAAGAATGTGATTAAAGGCTCTTTTCCCTATTTCAAAAGTTTTAGTTTTCGAGGGTAATAGCTACGTATGCTGAAAAAATGAAGATATTAGACTATTTTATGATTGCACATGGTAAAGAATGTGATTAAAGGCTCTTTTCCTATTTCAAAAGTTTTAGTTTTCGAGGGTAATAGCTACGTATGTTGAAAAAATGAAGATATTAGACTATTTTATGATTGCACATGGTAAAGAATGTGATTAAAGGCTCTTTTCCAATTTCAAAAGTTTTAGTTTTCGAGGGTAATAGCTATGTATGTTGAAAAAAATGAAGATATTAGACTATTTTATGATTGCAAATGGTAAAGAATGTGATTAAAGGCTCTTTTCCTATGTCAAAAGTTTTAGTTTTCGAGGGTTATAGCTACGAATGTTGAAAAAAATGAAGATATTAGACTATTTTATGATTGCAAATGGTAAAGAATGTAATTAAAGGCTCTTTTCCTATTTCAAAAGTTTTAGTTTTCGGGGGTAAGAGCTACTTATGTTGAAAAGATGAAGATATTAGACTATTTTATGATTGCAAATGGTAAAGAATGTGATTAAAGGCTCTTTTCTTATTTCAAAAGTTTTAGTTTTCGAGGGTAATAGCTACGTATGTTGAAAAAATGAAGGTATTAGACTATTTTATGATTCCACATGGTAAAGAATGTGATTAAAGGCTCTTTTCCTATTTCAAAAGTTTTAGTTTTCGAGGGTAATAGCTACGTATGTTGAAAAAATGAAGATATTAGACTATTTTATGATTGCAAATGGTAAAGAATGTGATTAAAGGCTCTTTTCCTATGTCAAAAGTTTTAGTTTTCGAGGGTAATAGCTACGTATGTTGAAAAAATGAAGATATTAGACTATTTTATGATTGCAAATGGGAAAGAATGTGATTAAAGGCTCTTTTCCTATGTCAAAAGTTTTAGTTTTCGAGGGTAATAGCTACGTATGTTGAAAAAATGAAGATATTAGACTATTTTATGATTGCAAATGGTAAAGAATGTGATTAAAGGCTCTTTTCCTATGTCAAAAGTTTTAGTTTTCGAGGGTAATAGCTACGTATGTTGAAAAAATGAAGATATTAGACTATTTTATGATTGCAAATGGTAAAGAATGTGATTAAAGGCTCTTTTCCAATTTCAAAAGTTTTAGTTTTCGAGGGTAATAGCTATGTATGTTGAAAAAAATGAAGATATTAGACTATTTTATGATTGCAAATGGTAAAGAATGTGATTAAAGGCTCTTTTCCTATGTCAAAAGTTTTAGTTTTCGAGGGTAATAGCTACGAATGTTGAAAAAATGAAGATATTAGACTATTTTATGATTGCAAATGGTAAAGAATGTGATTAAAAGCTCTTTTCCTATTTCAAAAGTTTTAGTTTTCGGGGGTAAGAGCTACTTATGTTGAAAAGATGAAGATATTAGACTATTTTATGATTGCAAATGGTAAAGAATGTGATTAAAGGCTCTTTTCCTATTTCAAAAGTTTTAGTTTTCGAGGGTAATAGCTACGTATGCTGAAAAAATGAAGATATTAGACTATTTTATGATTGCACATGGTAAAGAATGTGATTAAAGGCTCTTTTCCTATTTCAAAAGTTTTAGTTTTCGAGGGTAATAGCTACGTATGTTGAAAAAATGAAGATATTAGACTATTTTATGATTGCACATGGTAAAGAATGTGATTAAAGGCTCTTTTCCAATTTCAAAAGTTCTAGTTTTCGAGGGTAATAGCTATGTATGTTGAAAAAAATGAATATATTAGACTATTTTATGATTGCAAATGGTAAAGAATGTGATTAAAGGCTCTTTTCCTATGTCAAAAGTTTTAGTTTTCGAGGGTAATAGCTACGATTGTTGAAAAAATGAATATATTAGACTATTTTATGATTGCAAATGGTAAAGAATGTGATTAAAGGCTCTTTTCCTATTTCAAAAGTTTTAGTTTTCGGGGGTAAGAGCTACTTATGTTGAAAAGATGAAGATATTAGACTATTTTATGATTGCAAATGGTAAAGAATGTGATTAAAGGCTCTTTTCTTATTTCAAAAGTTTTAGTTTTCGAGGGTAATAGCTACGTATGTTGAAAAAATGAAGGTATTAGACTATTTTATGATTCCACATGGTAAAGAATGTGATTAAAGGCTCTTTTCCTATTTCAAAAGTTTTAGTTTTCGAGGGTAATAGCTACGTATGTTGAAAAAATGAAGATATTAGACTATTTTATGATTGCAAATGGTAAAGAATGTGATTAAAGGCTCTTTTCCTATGTCAAAAGTTTTAGTTTTCGAGGGTAATAGTTACGTATGTTGAAAAAATGAAGATATTAGACTATTTTATGATTCGGCAAATGTGAAATAATGTGATTAAAGGCTCTTTTCCTATTTCAAAAGTTTTAGTTTTCGAGGGTAATAGCTACGTCTGCTAAAAAAATGAAGATATTAGACTATTTTATGATTGCACATGGTAAAGAATGTGATTAAAGGCTCTTTTCCTATTTCAAAAGTTTTAGTTTTCGAGGGTAATAGCTACGTATCATGAAAAAATGAAGATATTAGACTATTTTATGATTGCACATGGTAAAGAATGTGATTAAAGGCTCTTTTCCAATTTCAAAAGTTTTAGTTTTCGAGGGTAATAGCTATGTATGTTGAAAAAAATGAAGATATTAGACTATTTTATGATTGCAAATGGTAAAGAATGTGATTAAAGGCTCTTTTCCTATGTCAAAAGTTGTAGTTTTCGAGGGTTATAGCTACGAATGTTGAAAAAATGAAGATATTAGACTATTTTATGATTGCAAATGGTAAAGAATGTAATTAAAGGCTCTTTTCCTATTTCAAAAGTTTTAGTTTTCGGGGGTAAGAGCTACTTATGTTGAAAAGATGAAGATATTAGACTATTTTATGATTGCAAATGGTAAAGAATGTGATTAAAGGCTCTTTTCTTATTTCAAAAGTTTTAGTTTTCGAGGGTAATAGCTACGTATGTTGAAAAAATGAAGGTATTAGACTATTTTATGATTCCACATGGTAAAGAATGTGATTAAAGGCTCTTTTCCTATTTCAAAAGTTTTAGTTTTCGAGGGTAATAGCTACGTATGTTGAAAAAATGAAGATATTAGACTATTTTATGATTGCAAATGGTAAAGAATGTGATTAAAGGCTCTTTTCCTATGTCAAAAGTTTTAGTTTTCGAGGGTAATAGCTACGTATGTTGAAAAACTGAAGATATTAGACTATTTTATGATTGCAAATGGTAAAGAATGTGATTAAAGGCTCTTTTCCTGTGTCAAAAGTTTTAGTTTTCGAGGGTAATAGCTAAGTATGTTGAAAAAATGAAGATATTAGACTATTTTATGATTGCAAATGGTAAAGAATGTGATTAAAGGCTCTTTTCCAATTTCAAAAAATTTAGTTTTCGAGGGTAATAGCTATGTATGTTGAAAAAAAATGAAGATTTTAGACTATTTTATGATTGCAAATGGTAAAGAATGTGATTAAAGGCTCTTTTCCTATGTCAAAAGTTTTAGTTTTCGAGGGTAATAGCTACGAATGTTGAAAAAATGAAGATATTAGACTATTTTATGATTGCAAATGGTAAAGAATGTAATTAAAGGCTCTTTTCCTATTTCAAAAGTTTTAGTTTTCGGGGGTAAGAGCTACTTATGTTGAAAGATGAAGATATTAGACTATTTTATGATTGCAAATGGTAAAGAATGTGATTAAAGGCTCTTTTCTTATTTCAAAAGTTTTAGTTTTCGAGGGTAATAGCTACGTATGTTGAAAAAATGAAGGTATTAGACTATTTTATGATTCCACATGGTAAAGAATGTGATTAAAGGCTCTTTTCCTATTTCAAAAGTTTTAGTTTTCGAGGGTAATAGCTACGTATGTTGAAAAAATGAAGATATTAGACTATTTTATGATTGCAAATGGTAAAGAATGTGATTAAAGGCTCTTTTCCTATGTCAAAAGTTTTAGTTTTCGAGGGTAATAGCTACGTATGTTGAAAAACTGAAGATATTAGACTATTTTATGATTGCAAATGGTAAAGAATGTGATTAAAGGCTCTTTTCCTATGTCAAAAGTTTTAGTTTTCGAGGGTAATAGCTAAGTATGTTGAAAAAATGAAGATATTAGACTATTTTATGATTGCAAATGGTAAAGAATGTGATTAAAGGCTCTTTTCCAATTTCAAAAAATTTAGTTTTCGAGGGTAATAGCTATGTATGTTGAAAAAAAATGAAGATTTTAGACTATTTTATGATTGCAAATGGTAAAGAATGTGATTAAAGGCTCTTTTCCTATGTCAAAAGTTTTAGTTTTCGAGGGTAATAGCTACGAATGTTGAAAAAATGAAGATATTAGACTATTTTATGATTGCAAATGGTAAAGAATGTGATTAAAAGCTCTTTTCCTATTTCAAAAGTTTTAGTTTTCGGGGGTAAGAGCTACTTATGTTGAAAAGATGAAGACATTAGACTATTTTATGATTGCAAATGGTAAAGAATGTGATTAAAGGCTCTTTTCCTATTTCAAAAGTTTTAGTTTTCGAGGGTAATAGCTACGTATGCTGAAAAAATGAAGATATTTGACTATTTTATGATTGCACATGGTAAAGAATGTGATTAAAGGCTCTTTTCCTATTTCAAAAGTTTTAGTTTTCGATTGTAATAGCTACGTATGTTGAAAAAATGAAGATATTAGACTATTCTATGATTGCACATGGTAAAGAATGTGATTAAAGGCTCTTTTCCAATTTCAAAAGTTCTAGTTTTCGAGGGTAATAGCTATGTATGTTGAAAAAAATGAAGATATTAGACTATTTTATGATTGCAAATGGTAAAGAATGTGATTAAAGGCTCTTTTCCTATGTCAAAAGTTTTAGTTTTCGAGGGTAATAGCTACGATTGTTGAAAAAATGAAGATATTAGACTATTTTATGATTGCAAATGGTAAAGAATGTGATTAAAGGCTCTTTTCCTATTTCAAAAGTTTTAGTTTTCGGGGGTAAGAGCTACTTATGTTGAAAAGATGAAGATATTAGACTATTTTATGATTGCAAATGGTAAAGAATGTGATCAAAGGCTCTTTTCTTATTTCAAAAGTTTTAGTTTTCGAGGGTAATAGCTACGTATGTTGAAAAAATGAAGGTATTAGACTATTTTATGATTCCACATGGTAAAGAATGTGATTAAAGGCTCTTTTCCTATTTCAAAAGTTTTAGTTTTCGAGGGTAATAGCTACGTATGTTGAAAAAATGAAGATATTAGACTATTTTATGATTGCAAATGGTAAAGAATGTGATTAAAGGCTCTTTTCCTATGTCAAAAGTTTTAGTTTTCGAGGGTAATAGCTACGTATGTTGAAAAAATGAAGATATTAGACTATTTTATGATTGCAAATGGGAAAGAATGTGATTAAAGGCTCTTTTCCTATTTCAAAAGTTTTAGTTTTCGAGGGTAATAGCTACGTATGTTGAAAAAATGAAGATATTAGACTATTTTATGATTGCAAATGGCAAAGAATGTGATTAAAGGCTCTTTTCCTATTTTAAAAGTTTTAGTTTTCGAGGGTAATAGCTACGTATGTTAAAAAAATGAAGATATTAGACTATTTTATGATTGCAAATGGTAAAGAATGTGATTAAAGGCTCTTTTCCTATGTCAAAAGTTTTAGTTTTCGAGGGTAATAGCGACGTATGTTGAAAAAATGAAGATATTAGACTATTTTATGATTGCAAATGGGAAAGAATGTGATTAAAGGCTCTTTTCCTATGTCAAAAGTTTTAGTTTTCGAGGGTAATAGCTACGTATGTTGAAAAAATGAAGATATTAGACTATTTTATGATTGCAAATGGCAAAGAATGTGATTAAAGGCTCTTTTCCTATTTCAAAAGTTTTAGTTTTCAGGGGTAAGAGCTACGTATGTTGAAAAAATGAAGATATTAGACAATTTTATGATTTGCAAATGGTAAAGAATGTGATTAAAGGCTCTTTTCCTATTTCAAAAGTTTAGTTTTCGAGGGTAATAGCTATGTCCGTGGAAAAAATGAAGATATTAGACTATTTTATGATTGCAAATGGTAAAGAATGTGATTAAAGGCTCTTTTCCTATGTCAAAAGTTTTAGTTTTCGAGGGTAGTAGCTACGTATGTTGAAAAAATGAAAATATTAGACTATTTTATGATTGCAAATGGTAAAGAATGTGATTAAAGGCTCTTTTCCTATTTCAAAAGTTATAGTTTTAGAGGGTAATAGCTACGTATGTTGAAAAAATGAAGATATTAGACTATTTTATGATTGCAAATGGTAAAGAATGTGATTAAAGGCTCTTTTCATATGTCAAAAGTTTTAGTTTTCGAGGGTAATAGCTACGAATATTGAAAAAATGAAGGTATTAGACTATTTTATGATTCCACATGGTAAGAATGTGATTAAAGGCTCTTTTCCTATTTCAAAAGTTTAGTTTTCGGGGGTAAGAGCTACTTATGTTGAAAAGATGAAGATATTAGACTATTTTATGATTGCAAATGGTAAAGAATGTGATTAAAGGCTCTTTTCTTATTTCAAAAGTTTTAGTTTTCGAGGGTAATAGCTACGTATGTTGAAAAAATGAAGGTATTAGACTATTTTATGATTCCACATGGTAAAGAATGTGATTAAAGGCTCTTTTCCTATTTCAAAAGTTTTAGTTTTCGAGGGTAATAGCTACGTTTGTTGAAAAAATGAAGATATTAGACTATTTTATGATTGCAAATGGTACAGAATGTGATTAAAGGCTCTTTTCCTATGTCAAAACTTTTAGTTTTCGAGGGTAATAGCTACGTATGTTGAAAAAATGAAGATATTAGACTATTTTATGATTGCAAATGGGAAAGAATGTGATTAAAGGCTCTTTCCAATGTCAAAAGTTTTAGTTTTCGAGGGTAATAGCTACGAATGTTGAAAAAATGAAGATATTAGACTATTTTATGATTGCAAATGGCAAAGAATGTGATTAAAGGCTCTTTTCCTATTTCAAAAGTTTTAGTTTTCGAGGGTAATAGCTTCGTATGTTGAAAAAATGAAGATATTAGACTATTTTATGATTGCAAATGGTAAAGAATGTGATTAAAGGCTCTTTTCCTATGTCAAAAGTTTTAGTTTTCGAGGGTAATAGCTAAGTATGTTGAAAAAATGAAGATATTAGACTATTTTATGATTGCAAATGGTAAAGAATGTGATTAAAGGCTCTTTTCCAATTTCAAAAAATTTAGTTTTCGAGGGTAATAGCTATGTATGTTGAAAAAAATGAAGATTTTAGACTATTTTATGATTGCAAATGGTAAAGAATGTGATTAAAGGCTCTTTTCCTATGTCAAAAGTTTTAGTTTTCGAGGGTAATAGCTACGAATGTTGAAAAAATGAAGATATTAGACTATTTTATGATTGCAAATGGTAAAGAATGTGATTAAAAGCTCTTTTCCTATTTCAAAGTTTTAGTTTTCGGGGGTAAGAGCTACTTATGTTGAAAAGATGAAGACATTAGACTATTTTATGATTGCAAATGGTAAAGAATGTGATTAAAGGCTCTTTTCCTATTTCAAAAGTTTTAGTTTTCGAGGGTAATAGCTACGTATGCTGAAAAAATGAAGATATTTGACTATTTTATGATTGCACATGGTAAAGAATGTGATTAAAGGCTCTTTTCCTATTTCAAAAGTTTTAGTTTTCGAGGGTAATAGCTACGTATGTTGAAAAAATGAAGATATTAGACTATTTTATGATTGCACATGGTAAAGAATGTGATTAAAGGCTCTTTTCCAATATCAAAAGTTCTAGTTTTCGAGGGTAATAGCTATGTATGTTGAAAAAATGAAGATATTAGACTATTTTATGATTGCAAATGGTAAAGAATGTGATTTAAGGCTCTTTTCCTATGTCAAAAGTTTTAGTTTTCGAGGGTAATAGCTACGATTGTTGAAAAAATGAAGATATTAGACTATTTTATAATTGCAAATGGTAAAGAATGTGATTTAAGGCTCTTTTCCTATGTCAAAAGTTTTAGTTTTCGGGGGTAAGAGCTACTTATGTTGAAAAGATGAAGATATTAGACTATTTTATGATTGCAAATGGTAAAGAATGTGATCAAAGGCTCTTTTCTTATTTCAAAAGTTTTAGTTTTCGAGGGTAATAGCTACGTATGTTGAAAAAATGAAGGTATTAGACTATTTTATGATTCCACATGGTAAAGAATGTGATTAAAGGCTCTTTTCCTATTTCAAAAGTTTTAGTTTTCGAGGGTAATAGCTACGTATGTTGAAAAAATGAAGATATTAGACTATTTTATGATTGCAAATGGTAAAGAATGTGATTAAAGGCTCTTTTCCTATGTCAAAAGTTTTAGTTTTCGAGGGTAATAGCTACGTATGTTGAAAAAATGAAGATATTAGACTATTTTATGATTGTAAATGGGAAAGAATTTTGTGATTTAAAGCTCTTTTCCTATTTCAAAAGTTTTAGTTTTCGAGGGTAATAGCTACGTATGTTGAAAAAATGAAGATATTAGACTATTTTATGATTGCAAATGGCAAAGAATGTGATTAAAGGCTCTTTTCCTATTTTAAAAGTTTTAGTTTTCGAGGGTAATAGCTACGTATGTTGAAAAAATGAAGATATTAGACTATTTTATGATTGCAAATGGTAAAGAATGTGATTAAAGGCTCTTTTCCTATGTCAAAAGTTTTAGTTTTCGAGGGTAATAGCTACGTATGTTGAAAAAATGAAGATATTAGACTATTTTATGATTGCAAATGGGAAAGAATGTGATTAAAGGCTCTTTTCCTATGTCAAAAGTTTTAGTTTTCGAGGGTAATAGCTACGTATGTTGAAAAATTTATGATTGCAAATGGCAAAGAATGTGATTAAAGGCTCTTTTCCTATTTCAAAAGTTTTAGTTTTCAGGGGTAAGAGCTACGTATGTTGAAAAAATGAAGATATTAGACAATTTTATGATTTGCAAATGGTAAAGAATGTGATTAAAGGCTCTTTTCCTATTTCAAAAGTTTAGTTTTCGAGGGTAATAGCTATGTCCGTGGAAAAAATGAAGATATTAGACTATTTTATGATTGCAAATGGTAAAGAATGTGATTAAAGGCTCTTTTCCTATGTCAAAGTTTTAGTTTTCGAGGGTAGTAGCTACGTATGTTGAAAAAATGAAAATATTAGACTATTTTATGATTACAAATGGTAAAGAATGTGATTAAAGGCTCTTTTCCTATTTCAAAAGTTATAGTTTTAGAGGGTAATAGCTACGTATGTTGAAAAAATGAAGATATTAGACTATTTTATGATTGCAAATGGTAAAGAATGTGATTAAAGGCTCTTTTCATATGTCAAAAGTTTTAGTTTTCGAGGGTAATAGCTACGAATATTGAAAAAATGAAGGTATTAGACTATTTTATGATTCCACATGGTAAAGAATGTGATTAAAGGCTCTTTTCCTATTTCAAAAGTTTTAGTTTTCGGGGGTAAGAGCTACTTATGTTGAAAAGATGAAGATATTAGACTATTTTATGATTGCAAATGGTAAAGAATGTGATTAAAGGCTCTTTTCTTATTTCAAAAGTTTTAGTTTTCGAGGGTAATAGCTACGTATGTTGAAAAAATGAAGGTATTAGACTATTTTATGATTCCACATGGTAAAGAATGTGATTAAAGGCTCTTTTCCTATTTCAAAAGTTTTAGTTTTCGAGGGTAATAGCTACGTATGTTGAAAAAATGAAGATATTAGACTATTTTATGATTGCAAATGGTAAAGAATGTGATTAAAGGCTCTTTTCCTATGTCAAAAGTTTTAGTTTTCGAGGGTAATAGCTACGT
>NW_027063629.1:0-32459 GCF_032884065.1 Artemia franciscana
AAATTGTCTAATATCTTCATTTTTTCAACATCCGTAGCTATTACCCTCGAAAACTAAAACTTTTGAAATAGGAAAAGAGCCTTTAATCACATTCTTTACCATTTGCAATCATAAAATAGTCTAATATCTTCATTTTTTCAACATACGTAGCTATTACCCTTGAAAACTAAAACTTTTGAAATAGGAAAATAGCCTTTAATCACATTATTTACCATGTGCAATCATAAAATAGTCTAATATCTTCATTTTTTCAACATACGTAGCTATTACCCTCGAAAACTAAAACTTTTGAAATAGGAAAAGAGCCTTTAATCACATTCTTTACCATGTGCAATCATAAAATTGTCTATTATCTTCATTTTTTCAACATCCGTAGCTATTACCCTCGAAAACTAAAACTTTTGAAATAGGAAAAGAGCCTTTAATCACATTCTTTACCATTTGCAATCATAAAATAGTCTAATATCTTCATTTTTTCAACATACGTAGCTATTACCCTTGAAAACTAAAACGTTTGAAATAGGAAAAGAGCCTTTAATCACATTCTTTACCATGTGCAATCATAAAATAGTCTAATATCTTCATTTTTTCAACATACATAGCTATTACCCTCGAAAACTAAAACTTTTGAAATAGGCAAAATAGCCTTTAATCACATTCTTTACCATGTGCAATCATAAAATAGTCTAATATCTTCATTTTTTCAACATACGTAGCTATTACCCTCGAAAACTAAAACTTTTGAAATAGGAAAAGAGCCTTTAATCACATTCTTTACCATGTGCAATCATAAAATAGTCTAATATGTTCATTTTTTCAACATACGTAGCTATTACCCTCGAAAACTAAAACTTTTGACATAGGAAAAGAGTCTTTAATCACATTGTTTACCATTTGCAATCATAAAATTGTCTAATATCTTCATTTTTTCCACAGACAAAGCTCTTACCCTTGAAAACTAAAACTTTTGAAATAGGAAAAGAGCCTTTAATCACATGCTTTACCATTTGCAATCATAAAATAGTCTAATATCTTCATTTTTTCAACATACGTAGCTATTACCTCCGAAAACTAAAACTTTTGATATAGGAAAAGAGCCTTTAATCACATTCTTTACCATTTGCAATCATAAAATAGTCTAATATCTTCATTTTTTCAATATACGTAGCTATTACCCTCGAAAACTAAAACTTTTGAAATAGGAAAAGAGCCTTTAATCACATTCTTTACCATTTGCAATCATAAAATAGTCTAATATCTTCATTTTTTCAACATACGTAGCTATTACCCTTGAAAACTAAAACTTTTTACATAGGAAAAGAGCCTTTAATCACATTCTTTACCATTTGCAATCATAAAATAGTCTAATATCTTCATTTATTCAACATACGTAGCTATTACCCTCGAAAACTAAAACTTTTGAAATAGGAAAAGAGCCTTTAATCACATTCTTTACCATTTGCAATCATAAAATAGTCTAATATCTTCATTTTTTTCAACATACGTAGCTATTACCCTCGAAAACTAAAACTTTTGAAATAGGAAAAGAGCCTTTAGTCACATTCTTTACCATTTGCAATCATAAAATAGTCTAATATCTTCATTTTTTCAACATACGTAGCTCTTACCCTCGAAAACTAAAACTTTTGACATAGGAAAAGAGCTTTTAATCACATTCTTTACCATGTGCAATCATAAAATAGTCTAATATCTTCATTTTTTGAACATACGTAGCTATTACCCTCGAAAACTAAAACTTTTGAAATAGGAAAAGAGCCTTTAATCACATTCTTTACCATTTGCAATCATAAAATAGTCTAATATCTTCATTTTTTCAATATACGTATCTATTACCCTCGAAAAATTAAACTTTTGACATAGGAAAAGAGCCTTTAATCACATTCTTTACCATTTGCAATCATAAAATAGTCTAATATCTTCATTTTTTTCAACACACGTAGCTATTACCCTCGAAAACTAAAACTTTTGAAATAGGAAAAGAGCCTTTAATCACATTCTTTACCATTTGCAATCATAAAATAGTCTAATATCTTCATTTTTTCAAACATACGTAGCTATTAACCCCGAAAACTAAAACTTTTGAAATAGGAAAAGAGCCTTTAATCACATTCTTTACCATGTGCAATCATAAAATAGTCTAATATCTTCATTTTTTAACATACTTAGCTATTACCCTCAAAAACTAAAACTTTTGAAATAAGAAAAGAGCCGTTAATCACATTCTTTACCATGTGCAATCATAGAATTGTCTAATATCTTCATTTTTTCCATACAAAAAGCTATTACCCTCGAAAACTAAAACTTTTGACATAGGAAAACAGCCTTTAATCACATTCTTTACCATTTGCAATCATAAAATAGTCTAATATCTTCATTTTTTCAACATACGCAGCTATTACCCTCGAAATCTAAAACTTTTGAAATAGGAAAAGAGCCTTTAATCACATTCTTTACCATTTGCAATCATAAAATAGTCTAATATCTTCATTTTTTCAATATAGGTAGCTATTACCCTCGAAAACTAAAACTTTTGAAATAGGAAAAGAGCCTTTAATCACATTCTTTACCATTTGCAATCTTAAAATAATCTAATATCTTCATTTTTTCAACATACGTAGCTATTACCCTTGAAATCTAAAACTTTTGAAATAGGAAAAGAGCCTTTAATCACATTCTTTACCATGTGCAATCATAAAATAGTCTAATATCTTCATTTTTTCAACATACGTAGCTATTACCCTCGAAAACTAAAACTTTTGAAATAGGAAAATAGCCTTTAATCACATTCTTTACCATGTGCAATCATAAAATAGTCTTATATCTTCATTTTTTCAACATACGTAGCTATTACCCTCGAAAACTAAAACTTTTGAAATAGGAAAAGAGCCTTTAATCACATTCTTTACCATGTGCAATCATAAAATAGTCTAATATCTTCATTTTTTCAACATACGTAGCTATTACCCTCGAAAACTAAAACTTTTGACATAGGAAAAGAGTCTTTAATCACATTCTTTACCATTTGCAATCATAAAATTGTCTAATATCTTCATTTTTTCCACAGACAAAGCTCTTACCCTTGAAAACTAAAACTTTTGAAATAGGAAAAGAGCCTTTAATAACATGCTTTACCATTTGCAATCATAAAATAGTCTAATATCTTCATTTTTTCAACATACGTAGCTATTACCCTCGAAAACTAAAACTTTTGATATAGGAAAAGAGCCTTTAATCACATTCTTTACCATTTGCAATCATAAAATAGTCTAATATCTTCATTTATTCAACATACGTAGCTATTACCCTCGAAAACTAAAACTTTTGAAATAGGAAAAGAGCCTTTAATCACATTCTTTACCATTTGCAATCATAAAATAGTCTAATATCTTCATTTTTTCAACATACGTAGCTATTACCATCGAAAACTAAAACTTTTGACATAGGAAAAGAGCTTTTAATCACATTCTTTACCATGTGCAATCATAAAATAGTCTAATATCTTCATTTTTTGAACATACGTAGCTATTACCCTCGAAAACTAAAACTTTTGAAATAGGAAAAGAGCCTTTAATCACATTCTTTACCATTTGCGATCATAAAATAGTGTAATATCTTCATTTTTTCAATATACGTATCTATTACCCTCGACTAATTAAACTTTTGACATAGGAAAAGAGCCTTTAATCACATTCTTTACCATTTGCAATCATAAAATAGTCTAATATCTTCATTTTTTTCAACACACGTAGCTATTACCCTCGAAAACTAAAACTTTTGAAATAGGAAAAGAGCCTTTAATCACATTCTTTACCATTTGCAATCATAAAATAGTCTAATATCTTCATTTTTTTAAACATACGTAGCTATTACCCTCGAAAACTAAAACTTTTGAAATACGAAAAGAGCCTTTAATCACATTCTTTACCATGTGCAATCATAAAATAGTCTAATAACTTCATTTTTTCAACATTCTTAGCTATTACCCTCAAAAACTAAAACTTTTGAAATAGGAAAAGAGCCTTTAATCACATTCTTTACCATGTGCAATCATAGAATTGTCTAATATATTCATTTTTTCAACATAGAGCTATTACCCTCGAAAACTAAAACTTTTGACATAGGAAAAGAGCCTTTAATCACATTCTTTACCATGTGCAATCATAAAATAGTCTAATATCTTCATTTTTTCCACATACTTAGCTATTACCCTCGTAAACTTACCCTCGTAAACATAAAATAGTCTAATATCTTCATTTTTTCAATATAGGTAGCTATTACCCTCGAAAACTAAAACTTTTGAAATAGGAAAAGAGCCTTTAATCACATTCTTTACCATTTGCAATCTTAAAATAATCTAATATCTTCATTTTTTCAACATACGTAGCTATTACCCTTGAAATCTAAAACTTTTGAAATAGGAAAAGAGCCTTTAATCACATTCTTTACCATGTGCAATCATAAAATAGTCTAATATCTTCATTTTTTCAACATACGTAGCTATTACCCTCGAAAACTAAAACTTTTGAAATAGGAAAATAGCCTTTAATCACATTCTTTACCATGTGCAATCATAAAATAGTCTTATATCTTCATTTTTTCAACATACGTAGCTATTACCCTCGAAAACTAAAACTTTTGAAATAGGAAAAGAGCCTTTAATCACATTCTTTACCATGTGCAATCATAAAATAGTCTAATATCTTCATTTTTTCAACATACGTAGCTATTACCCTCGAAAACTAAAACTTTTGACATAGGAAAAGAGTCTTTAATCACATTCTTTACCATTTGCAATCATAAAATTGTCTAATATCTTCATTTTTTCCACAGACAAAGCTCTTACCCTTGAAAACTAAAACTTTTGAAATAGGAAAAGAGCCTTTAATAACATGCTTTACCATTTGCAATCATAAAATAGTCTAATATCTTCATTTTTTCAACATACGTAGCTATTACCCTCGAAAACTAAAACTTTTGATATAGGAAAAGAGCCTTTAATCACATTCTTTACCATTTGCAATCATAAAATAGTCTAATATCTTCATTTATTCAACATACGTAGCTATTACCCTCGAAAACTAAAACTTTTGAAATAGGAAAAGAGCCTTTAATCACATTCTTTACCATTTGCAATCATAAAATAGTCTAATATCTTCATTTTTTCAACATACGTAGCTATTACCATCGAAAACTAAAACTTTTGACATAGGAAAAGAGCTTTTAATCACATTCTTTACCATGTGCAATCATAAAATAGTCTAATATCTTCATTTTTTGAACATACGTAGCTATTACCCTCGAAAACTAAAACTTTTGAAATAGGAAAAGAGCCTTTAATCACATTCTTTACCATTTGCGATCATAAAATAGTGTAATATCTTCATTTTTTCAATATACGTATCTATTACCCTCGACTAATTAAACTTTTGACATAGGAAAAGAGCCTTTAATCACATTCTTTACCATTTGCAATCATAAAATAGTCTAATATCTTCATTTTTTTCAACACACGTAGCTATTACCCTCGAAAACTAAAACTTTTGAAATAGGAAAAGAGCCTTTAATCACATTCTTTACCATTTGCAATCATAAAATAGTCTAATATCTTCATTTTTTTAAACATACGTAGCTATTACCCTCGAAAACTAAAACTTTTGAAATACGAAAAGAGCCTTTAATCACATTCTTTACCATGTGCAATCATAAAATAGTCTAATAACTTCATTTTTTCAACATTCTTAGCTATTACCCTCAAAAACTAAAACTTTTGAAATAGGAAAAGAGCCTTTAATCACATTCTTTACCATGTGCAATCATAGAATTGTCTAATATATTCATTTTTTCCATAGACAAAGCTATTACCCTCGAAAACTAAAACTTTTGACATAGGAAAAGAGCCTTTAATCACATTCTTTACCATGTCCAATCATAAAATAGTCTAATATTTTCATTTTTTTCAACATACGTAGCTATTACCCTTGAAAACTAAAACTTTTGACATAGGAAAAGAGCCTTTAATCACATTCTTTACCATTTGCAATCATAAATAGTCTAATATCTTCATTTTTTCAACATAGGTAGCTATTACCCTCGAAAACTAAGACTTTTGAAATAGGAAAAGAGCCTTTAATCACATTCTTTACCATGTGCAATCATAAAATAGTCTAATATCTTCATTTTTTCAACATACTTAGCTATTACCCTCGAAAACTAAAACTTTTGACATAGGAAAAGAGCCTTTAATCACATTCTTTACCATGTGCAATCATAAAATTGTCTAATATCCTCATTTTTTCCACAGACATAGCTATTACCCTCAAAAACTAAAACTTTTGAAATAGGAAAAGAGCCTTCAATCACATTCTTTACCATGTACAATCATAAAATAGTCTAATATCTTCATTTTTTCAACATACGTAGCTATTACCCTTGAAAACTAAAACTTTTGACATAGGAAAAGAGCCTTTAATCACATTCTTTACCATTTGCAATCATAAAATAGTCTAATATCTTCATTTTTTCAACATAGGTAGCTATTACCCTCGAAAACTAAGACTTTTGAAATAGGAAAAGAGCCTTTAATCACATTCTTTACCATGTGCAATCATAAAATAGTCTAATATCTTCATTTTTTCCACATACTTAGCTATTACCCTCGTAAACTAAAACTTTTGACATAGGAAAAGAGCCTTTAATCACATTCTTTACCATGTGCAATCATAAAATTGTCTAATTTCTTCATTTTTTCCACAGACATAGCTATTACCCTCGAAAACTAAAACTTTTGAAATAGGAAAAGAGCCTTCAATCACATTCTTTACCATGTGCAATCATAAAATAGTCTAATATCTTCATTTTTTCAACATACGTAGCTATTACCCTCGAAAACTAAAACTTTTGACATAGGAAAAGAGCCTTTAATCACGTTCTTTACCATTTGCAATCATAAAATAGTCTAATATCTTCATTTTTTCAACGTACGTACCTATTACCCTCGAAAACTAAAACTTTTGAAATAGGAAAACAGCCTTTAATCACATTCTTTACCATTTGCAATCATAAAATAGTCTAATATATTCATTTTTTCAACATACGTAGCTATTACCCTCGAAAACTAAAACTTTTGACATAGGAAAAGAGCCTTTAATCAAATTATTTACCATTTGCAATCATAAAATAGTCTAATATCTTCATTTTTTCAACATAAGTAGCTATTACCCTCGAAAACTAAAACTTTTGAAATATAAATAGGAAAACAACCTTTAATCACATTCTTTACCATTTGCAATCATAAAATAGTTTAATATCTTCATTTTTTCAACATACGTAGCTATTACCCTCGAAAACTAAAACTTTTGAAATAGGAAAAGAGCCTTTAATCACATTCTTTACCATTTGCAATCATAAAATAGTAAAATTGTCTAATATCTTCATTTTTTCCACAGACATAGCTATTACCCTCGAAAACTAAAACTTTTGAAATAGGAAAAGAGCCTTCAATCACATTCTTTACCATGTGCAATCATAAAATAGTCTAATATCTTCATTTTTTCAACATACGTAGCTATTACCCTCGAAAACTAAAACTTTTGACATAGGAAAAGAGCCTTTAATCACGTTCTTTACCATTTGCAATCATAAAATAGTCTAATATCTTCATTTTTTCAACATACGTAGCTATTACCCTCAAAAACTAAAACTTTTGAAATAGGAAAACAGCCTTTAATCACATACTTTACCATTTGCAATCATAAAATAGTCTAATATATTCATTTTTTCAACATACGTAGCTATTACCCTGGAAAACTAAAACTTTTGACATAGGAAAAGAGCCTTTAATCAAATTCTTTACCATTTGCAATCATAAAATAGTCTAATATCTTCATTTTTTCAATATACGTAGCTATTACCCTCGAAAACTAAAACTTTGGAAATATAAATAGGAAAAGAACCTTTAATCACATTCTTTACCATTTGCAATCATAAAATAGTCTAATATATTCATTTTTTCAACATACGTAGCTATTACCCTCGAAAACTAAAACTTTTGAAATAGGAAAAGAGCCTTTAATCACATTCTTTACCATGTGCAATCATAAAATAGTCTAATATCTTCATTTTTTCAACATACGTAGCTATTACCCTCGAAAACTAAAACTTTTGACATAGGAAAAGAGTCTTTAATCACATTCTTTACCATTTGCAATCATAAAATTGTCTAATATCTTCATTTTTTCCACAGACAAAGCTCTTACCCTTGAAAACTAAAACTTTTTAAATAGGAAAAGAGCCTTTAATCACATGCTCTACCATTTGCAATCATAAAATAGTCTAATATCTTCATTTTTTCAACATACGTAGCTATTACCCTCGAAAACTAAAACTTTTGAATAGGAAAAGAGCCTTTAATCACATTCTTTACCATTTGCAATCATAAAATAGTCTAATATCTTCATTTTTTCAATATACGTAGCTATTACCCTCGAAAACTAAAACTTTTGAAATAGGAAAAGAGCCTTTAATCACATTCTTTACCATTTGCAATCATAAAATAGTCTAATATCTTCATTTTTTCAACATACGTAGCTATTACCCTTGAAAACTAAAACTTTTTACATAGGAAAAGAGCCTTTAATCACATTCTTTACCATTTGCAATCATAAAATAGTCTAATATCTTCATTTATTCAAAATACGTAGCTATTACCCTCGAAAACTAAAACTTTTGAAATAGGAAAAGAGCCTTTAATCACATTCTTTACCATTTGCAATCATAAAATAGTCTAATATCTTCATTTTTTCAACATACTTAGCTATTACCCTCGAAAACTAAAACCTTTTGAAATAGGAAAAGAGCCTTTAATCACATTCTTTACCATTTGCAATCATAAAATAGTCTAATATCATCATTTTTTCAACATACGTAGCTATTACCCTCGAAAACTAATACATTTGAAATAGGAAAAGAGCCTTTAATCACATTTTTACCATTTGCAATCATAAAATAGTCTAATATATTCTTTTATTCAACATACGTAGCTATTACCCTCGAAAACTAAAACTTTTGAAATAGGAAAAGAGCCTTTAATCACATTCTTTACCATGTGCAATCATAAAATAGTCTAATATCTTCATTTTTTCCACAGACCTAGCTATTACCCTCGAAAACTAAAACTTTTGAAATAGGAAAAGAGCCTTTAATCACATTCTTAACCATTTGCAATCATAAAATAGTCTAATATCTTCATTTTTTCAACATACCTAGCTATTACCCTCGAAAACTAAAACTTTTGAAATAGGAAAAGAGCCTTTAATCACATTCTTTACCATGTGCAATCATAAAATTGTCTAATATCTTCATTTTTGCAACAGACCTAGCTATTACCCTCGAAAACTAAAACTTTTGAAATAGGAAAAGAGCCTTTAATCACATTCTTTACCATTTGCAATCATAAAATAGTCTAATATCTTCATTTTTTTAGCATACGTAGCTATTACCCTTGAAAACTAAAACTTTTGAAATAGGAAAAGAGCCTTTAATCACATTATTTACCATGTGCAATCATAAAATAGTCTAATATCTTCATTTTTTCAACATACGTAGCTATTACCCTCGAAAACTAAAACTTTTGAAATAGGAAAAGAGCCTTTAATCACATTCTTTACCATGTGCAATCATAAAATTGTCTATTATCTTCATTTTTTCAACATCCGTAGCTATTACCCTCGAAAACTAAAACTTTTGAAATAGGAAAAGAGCCTTTAATCACATTCTTTACCATTTGCAATCATAAAATAGTCTAATATCTTCATTTTTTCAACATACGTAGCTATTACCCTCGAAAACTAAAACTTTTGAAATAGGAAAAGAGCCTTTAATCACATTCTTTACCATTTGCAATCATAAAATAGTCTAATATCTTCATTTTTTCAACATACGTAGCTATTACCCTTGAAAACTAAAACGTTTGAAATAGGAAAAGAGCCTTTAATCACATTCTTTACCATGTGCAATCATAAAATAGTCTAATATCTTCATTTTTTCAACATACATAGCTATTACCCTCGAAAACTAAAACTTTTGAAATAGGCAAAATAGCCTTTAATCACATTCTTTACCATGTGCAATCATAAAATAGTCTAATATCTTCATTTTTTCAACATACGTAGCTATTACCCTCGAAAACTAAAACTTTTGAAATAGGAAAAGAGCCTTTAATCACATTCTTTACCATGTGCAATCATAAAATAGTCTAATATGTTCATTTTTTCAACATACGTAGCTATTACCCTCGAAAACTAAAACTTTTGACATAGGAAAAGAGTCTTTAATCACATTGTTTACAATTTGCAATCATAAAATTGTCTAATATCTTCATTTTTTCCACAGACAAAGCTCTTACCCTTGAAAACTAAAACTTTTGAAATAGGAAAAGAGCCTTTAATCACATGCTTTACCATTTGCAATCATAAAATAGTCTAATATCTTCATTTTTTCAACATACGTAGCTATTACCCTCCGAAAACTAAAACTTTTGATATAGGAAAAGAGCCTTTAATCACATTCTTTACCATTTGCAATCATAAAATAGTCTAATATCTTCATTTTTTCAATATACGTAGCTATTACCCTCGAAAACTAAAACTTTTGAAATAGGAAAAGAGCCTTTAATCACATTCTTTACCATTTGCAATCATAAAATAGTCTAATATCTTCATTTTTTCAACATACGTAGCTATTACCCTTGAAAACTAAAACTTTTTACATAGGAAAAGAGCCTTTAATCACATTCTTTACCATTTGCAATCATAAAATAGTCTAATATCTTCATTTATTCAACATACGTAGCTATTACCCTCGAAAACTAAAACTTTTGAAATAGGAAAAGAGCCTTTAATCACATTCTTTACCATTTGCAATCATAAAATAGTCTAATATCTTCATTTTTTCAACATACGTAGCTATTACCCTCGAAAACTAAAACTTTTGAAATAGGAAAAGAGCCTTTAATCACATTCTTTACCATTTGCAATCATAAAATAGTCTAATATCTTCATTTTTTCAACATACGTAGCTATTACCCTCGAAAACTAAAACTTTTGACATAGGAAAAGAGCCTTTAATCACATTCTTTACCATTTGCAATCATAAAATAGTCTAATATCTTCATTTTTTCAACATACGTAGCTATTACCCTCGAAAACTAAAACTTTTGAAATAGGAAAAGAGCCTTTAATCACATTCTTTACCATTTGCAATCATAAAATAGTCTAATATCTTCATTTTTTCAACATACGTAGCTATTACCCTCGAAAACTAAAACTTTTGACATAGGAAAAGAGCCTTTAATCACATTCTTTACCATTTGCAATCATAAAATAGTCTAATATCTTCATTTTTTCAACATACGTAGCTATTACCCTCGAAAACTAAAACTTTTGAAATAGGAAAAGAGCCTTTAATCACATTCTTTACCATGTGCAATCATAAAATAGTCTAATATCTTCATTTTTTCCACAGACAAAGCTATTACCCTCGAAAACTAAAACTTTTGAAATAGGAAAAGAGCCTTTAATCACATTCTTTACCATGTGCAATCATAAAATAGTCTAATATCTTCATTTTTTCAACATAAGTAGCTATTACCCTCGAAAACTAAAACTTTTGAAATAGGAAAAGAGCCTTTAATCACATTCTTTACCATGTGCAATCATAAAATTGTCTAATATCTTCATTTTTTTCACAGACCTAGCTATTACCCTCGAAAACTAAAACTTTTGAAATAGGAAAAGAGCCTTTAATCACATTCTTTACCATTTGCAATCATAAAATAGTCTAATATCTTCATTTTTTCAACATACGTAGCTATTACCCTCGAAAACTAAAACTTTTGAAATAGGAAAAGAGCCTTTAATCACATTCTTTACCATTTGCAATCATAAAATAGTCTAATATCTTCATTTTTTCAACATACGTAGCTATTACCCTCGAAAACTAAAACTTTTGAAATAGGAAAAGAGCCTTTAATCACATTCTTTACCATTTGCAATCATAAAATAGTCTAATATCTTCATTTTTTCAACATACGCAGCTATTACCCTCGAAAACTAAAACTTTTGAAATAGGAAAAGAGCCTTTAATCACATTCTTTACCATTTGCAATCATAAAATAGTCTAATATCTTCATTTTTTCAACATACTAGCTATTACCCTCGAAAACTAAAACTTTTGAAATAGGAAAAGAGCCTTTAATCACATTCTTTACCATTTGCAATCATAAAATAGTCTAATATCTTCATTTTTTCAACATACTAGCTATTACCCTCGAAAACTAAAACTTTTGAAATAGGAAAAGAGCCTTTAATCACATTCTTTACCATTTGCAATCTTAAAATAATCTAATATCTTCATTTTTTCAACATACGTAGCTATTACCCTCGAAAACTAAAACTTTTGAAATAGGAAAAAACCTTTAATCACATTCTTTACCATGTGCAATCATAAAATAGTCTAATATCTTCATTTTTTCAACATACGTAGCTATTACCCTCGAAAACTAAAACTTTTGAAATAGGAAAAGAGCCTTTAATCACATTCTTTACCATGTGCAATCATAAAATAGTCTAATATCTTCATTTTTTCAACATACGTAGCTATTACCCTCGAAAACTAAAACTTTTGAAATAGGAAAAGAGCCTTTAATCACATTCTTTACCATTTGCAATCATAAAATTAGTCTAATATCTTCATTTTTTCAACATACGTAGCTATTACCCTCGAAAACTAAAACTTTTGACATAGGAAAAGAGCCTTTAAGCACATTCTTTACCATTTGCAATCATAAAATAGTCTAATATCTTCATTTTTTCCAACATACGTAAATATTACCCTCAAAACTAAAACTTTTGACTTAGGAAAAGAGCCTTTAATCACATTCTTTACCATTTGCAATCATAAAATAGTCTAATATCTTCATTTTTTCAACATACGTAGCTATTACCCTCGAAAACTAAAACTTTTGAAATAGGAAAAGAGCCTTTAATCACATTCTTTACCATTTGCAATCATAAAATAGTCTAATATCTTCATTTTTTCAACATACGTAGCTATTACCCTCGAAAACTAAAACTTTTGAAATAGGAAAAGAGCCTTTAATCACATTCTTTACCATGTTTAATCATAAAATAGTCTAATATCTTCATTTTTTCAACATACGTAGCTATTACCCTCGAAAACTAAAACTTTTGAAATAGGAAAAGAGCCTTTAATCACATTCTTTACCATGTGCAATCATAAAATAGTCTAATATCTTCATTTTTTCAACATACGTAGCTATTACCCTCGACAACTAAAACTTTTGACATAGGAAAAGAGCCTTTAATCACATTCTTTACCATTTGCAATCATAAAATTGTCTAATATCTTCATTTTTTCCACAGACATAGCTATTACCCTCGAAAACTAAAACTTTTGAAATAGGAAAAGAGCCTTTAATCACATTCTTTACCATTTGCAATCATAAAATAGTCTAATATCTTCATTTTTTCCACTGACGTAGCTATTACCCTCGAAAACTAAAACTTTTGAAATAGGAAAAGAGCCTTTAATCACATTCTTTACCATTTGCAATCATAAAATAGTCTAATATCTTCATTTTTCAACATACGTAGCTCTTACCCCTGAAAACTAAAACTTTTGAAATAGGAAAAGAGCCTTTAATCACATTCTTTACCATTTGCAATCATAAAATAGTCTAATATCTTCATTTTTTCAACATACGTAGCTATTACCCTCAAAAACTAAAACTTTTGACATAGGAAAAGAGCCTTTAATCACATTCTTTACCATGTGCAATCATAAAATTGTCTAATATCTTCATTTTTTCCACATACATAGCTATTACCCTCGAAAACTAAAACTTTTGACATAGGAAAAGAGCCTTTAATCACATTCTTTACCATTTGCAATCACAAAATAGTCTAATATCTTCATTTTTCAACATACGTAGCTATTACCCTCGAAAACTAAAACTTTTGACATAGGAAAGGAGGCTTTAAGCACATTCTTTACCATGTGCAATCATAAAATAGTCTAATATCTTCATTTTTTCAACATACGTAGCTATTACCCTCGAAAACTAAAACTTTTGACATAGGAAAAGAGCCTTTAATCACATTCTTTACCATTTGCAATCATAAAATAGTCTAATATCTTCATTTTTTCAACATACGTAGCTATTACCCTCCACAACTAAAACTTTTGACATAGGAAAAGAGCCTTTAATCACATTCTTTACCATGTGCAATCATAAAATTGTCTAATATCTTCATTTTTTCCACAGACATAGCTATTACCCTCGAAAAATAAAACTTTTGAAATAGGAAAAGAGCATTTAATCACATTCTTTACCATTTGCAATCATAAAATAGTCTAATATCTTTATTTTTTCCACTGACATAGCTATTACCCTCGAAAACTAAAACTTTTGAAATAGGAAAAGAGCCTTTAATCACATTCTTTACCATTTGCAATCATAAAATAGTCTAATATCTTCATTTTTCAACATACGTAGCTCTTACCCCTGAAAACTAAAACTTTTGAAATAGGAAAAGAGCCTTTAATCACATTCTTTACCATTTGCAATCATAAAATAGTCTAATATCTTCATTTTTTCAACATACGTAGCTATTACCCTCGAAAACTAAAACTTTTGACATAGGAAAAGAGCCTTTAATCACATTCTTTACCATGTGCAATCATAAAATTGTCTAATATCTTCATTTTTTCCACATACATAGCTATTACCCTCGAAAACTAAAACTTTTGAAATAGGAAAAGAGCCTTTAATCACATTCTTTACCATTTGCAATCACAAAATAGTCTAATATCTTCATTTTTTCAACATACGTAGCTATTACCCTCGAAAACTAAAACTTTTGACATAGGAAAAGAGCCTTTAATCACATTTTTTACCATTTGCAATCATAGAATAGTCTAATATCTTCATTTTTTCAACATACGTAGCTATTACCCTCGAAAACTAAAACTTTTGACATAGGAAAGGAGGCTTTAAGCACATTCTTTACCATGTGCAATCATAAAATAGTCTAATATCTTCATTTTTTCAACATACGTAGCTATTACCCTCGAAAACTAAAACTTTTGACATAGGAAAAGATGTCTTAATCACATTCTTTACCATTTGCAATCATAAAATAGTCTAATATCTTCATTTTTTCAACATACGTAGCTATTACCCTCGAAAACTAAAACTTTTGACATAGGAAAAGAGCCTTTAATCACATTCTTTACCATTTGCAATCATAAAATAGTCTAATATCTTCATTTTTTCAACATACGTAGCTATTACCCTCGAAAACTAAAACTTTTGACAAAGGAAAAGAGGCTTTAATCACATTCTTTACCATTTGCAATCATAAAATAGTCTAATATCTTCATTTTTTCAACATACGTAGCTATTACCCTCGAAAACTAAAACTTTTAAAATAGGAAAAGAGCCTTTAATCACATTCTTTACCATTTGCAATCATAAAATAGTCTAATATCTTCATTTTTTCAACATACTTAGCTATTACCATCGAAAACTAAAACTTTTGACATAGGAAAAGAGCCTTTAAGCACATTCTTTACCATGTGCAATCATAAAATAGTCTAATATCTTCATTTTTCCAACATACTCAAATATTACCCTCGAAAACTAGAACTTTTGACACAGGAAAAGAGCCTTTAATCATATTCTTTACCATTTGCAATCTTAAAATAATCTAATATCTTCATTTTTTCAACATACGTAGCTATTACCCTCGAAAACTAGAACTTTTGAAATAGGAAAAAAGCCTTTAATCACATTCTTTACCATTTGCAATCATAAAATTGTCTAATATCTTCATTTTTTCAACTCACGTAGCTATTACCCTCGAAAACTAAAACTTTTGACATAGGAAAAGAGCCTTTAATTACATTCTTTACGATGTGCAATCATAAAATAGTCTAATATCTTCATTTTTTCCACAGACATAGCTATTACCCTCGAAAACTAACACTTTTGAAATAGGAAAAGAGCCTTAAATCACATTCTTTACCATTTGCAATCATAAATTAGTCTAATATCTTTATTTTTTCAACATACGTAGCTATTACCCTCGAAAACTAAAACTTTTGACATGGGAAAAGAGCCTTTAATCACATTCTTTACCATTTGCAATCATAAAATAGTCTAATATCTTCATTTTTCCAACATACGTAAATATTACCCTCAAAAACTAAAACTTTTGACTTAGGAAAAGAGCCTTTAATCACATTCTTTACCATGTGCAATCATAAAATTGTCTAATATCTTCATTTTTTCAACATACGTAGGTATTACCCTCGAAAACTAAAACTTTTGAAATAGGAAAAGAGCCTTTAATCACATTCTTTACCATGTGCAATCATAAAATAGTCTAATATCTTCATTTTTTCCACAGACATAGCTATTACCCTCAAAAACTAAAACTTTTGAAATAGGAAAAGAGCCTTTAATCACATTCTTTACCATGTTTAATCATACAATAGTCTAATATCTTCATTTTTTCAACATACGTAGCTATTACCCTCGAAAACTAAAATTTTTGAAATAGGAAAAGAGCCTTTAATCACATTCTTTACCATGTGCAATCATAAAATAGTCTAATATCTTCATTTTTTCAACATACGTAGCTATTACCCTCCACAACTAAAACTTTTGACATAGGAAAAGAGCCTTTAATCACATTCTTTAACATGTGCAATCATAAAATTGTCTAATATCTTCATTTTTTCCACAGACATAGCTATTACCCTCGAAAACTAAAACTTTTGAAATAGGAAAAGAGCCTTTAATCACATTCTTTACCATTTGCAATCATAAAATAGTCTAATATCTTTATTTTTTCCACTGACATAGCTATTACCCTCGAAAACTAAAACTTTTGAAATAGGAAAAGAGCCTTTATTCACATTCTTTACCATTTGCAATCATAAAATAGTCTAATATCTTCATTTTTCAACATACGTAGCTCTTACCCCTGAAAACTAAAACTTTTGAAATAGGAAAAGAGCCTTTAATCACATTCTTTACCATTTGCAATCATAAAATAGTCTAATATCTTCATTTTTTCAACATACGTAGCTATTACCCTCGAAAACTAAAACTTTTGACATAGGAAAAGAGCCTTTAATCACATTCTTTACCATGTGCAATCATAAAATTGTCTAATATCTTCATTTTTTCCACATACATAGCTATTACCCTCGAAAACTAAAACTTTTGAAATAGGAAAAGAGCCTTTAATCACATTCTTTACCATTTGCAATCACAAAATAGTCTAATATCTTCATTTTTCAACATACGTAGCTATTACCCTCGAAAACTAAAACTTTTGACATAGGAAAGGAGGCTTTAAGCACATTCTTTACCATGTGCAATCATAAAATAGTCTAATATCTTCATTTTTTCAACATACGTAGCTATTACCCTCGAAAACTAAAACTTTTGACATAGGAAAAGAGCCTTTAATCACATTCTTTACCATTTGCAATCATAAAATAGTCTAATATCTTCATTTTTTCAACATACGTAGCTATTACCCTCCACAACTAAAACTTTTGACATAGGAAAAGAGCCTTTAATCACATTCTTTACCATGTGCAATCATAAAATTGTCTAATATCTTCATTTTTTCCACAGACATAGCTATTACCCTCGAAAAATAAAACTTTTGAAATAGGAAAAGAGCATTTAATCACATTCTTTACCATTTGCAATCATAAAATAGTCTAATATCTTTATTTTTTCCACTGACATAGCTATTACCCTCGAAAACTAAAACTTTTGAAATAGGAAAAGAGCCTTTAATCACATTCTTTACCATTTGCAATCATAAAATAGTCTAATATCTTCATTTTTCAACATACGTAGCTCTTACCCCTGAAAACTAAAACTTTTGAAATAGGAAAAGAGCCTTTAATCACATTCTTTACCATTTGCAATCATAAAATAGTCTAATATCTTCATTTTTTCAACATACGTAGCTATTACCCTCGAAAACTAAAACTTTTGACATAGGAAAAGAGCCTTTAATCACATTCTTTACCATGTGCAATCATAAAATTGTCTAATATCTTCATTTTTTCCACATACATAGCTATTACCCTCGAAAACTAAAACTTTTGAAATAGGAAAAGAGCCTTTAATCACATTCTTTACCATTTGCAATCACAAAATAGTCTAATATCTTCATTTTTTCAACATACGTAGCTATTACCCTCGAAAACTAAAACTTTTGACATAGGAAAAGAGCCTTTAATCACATTTTTTACCATTTGCAATCATATAATAGTCTAATATCTTCATTTTTTCAACATACGTGGCTATTACCCTCGAAAACTAAAACTTTTGACATAGGAAAGGAGGCTTTAAGCACATTCTTTACCATGTGCAATCATAAAATAGTCTAATATCTTCATTTTTTCAACATACGTAGCTATTACCCTCGAAAACTAAAACTTTTGACATAGGAAAAGAGCCTTTAATCACATTCTTAACCATTTGCAATCATAAAATAGTCTAATATCTTCAGTTTTTCAACATAAGTAACTATTACCCTCGAAAACTAAAACTTTTGAAATAGGAAAAGAGCCTTTAATCACATTCTTTACCAATTGCAATCATAAAATAGTCTAATATCTTCATTTTTCAACATACGTAGCTATGACCCTCGAAAACTAAAACTTTTAAAATAGGAAAAGAGCCTTTAATCACATTCTTTACCATTTGCAATCATATAATAGTCTAATATCTTCATTTTTTCAACATACGTAGCTATTACCCTCGAAAACTAAAACTTTTGACATAGGAAAGGAGGCTTTAAGCACATTCTTTACCATGTGCAATCATAAAATAGTCTAATATCTTCATTTTTTCAACATACGTAGCTATTACCCTCGAAAACTAAAACTTTTGACATAGGAAAACAGCCTTTAATCACATTCTTTACCATTTGCAATCATAAAATAGTCTAATATCTTCATTTTTTCAACATACGTAGCTATTACCCTCGAAAACTAATACTTTTGACATAGGAAAAGAGCCTTTAATCACATTCTTAACCATTTGCAATCATAAAATAGTCTAATATCTTCAGTTTTTCAACATAAGTAACTATTACCCTCGAAAACTAAAACTTTTAAAATAGGAAAAGAGCCTTTAATCACATTCTTTACCATTTGCAATCATAAAATAGTCTATCATCTTCATTTTTTCAACATACGTAGCTATTACCCTCGAAAACTAAAACTTTTGACATAGGAAAAGAGCCTTTAATCACATTCTTTACCATTTGCAATCATAAAATAGTCTAATTTCTTCAATTTTTCAACATACGTAGCTATTACCCTCGAAAACTAAAACTTTTGACATAGGAAAAGAGCCTTTAATCACATTCTTTACCATTTGCAATCATAAAATAGTCTAATATCTTCATTTTGTCAACATACGTAGCTATTACCCTCGAAAACTAAAACTTTTGAAATAGGAAAAGAGCCTTTAATCACATTCTTTACCATGTGCAATCATAAAATAGTCTAATATCTTCATTTTTTCAACATACGTAGCTATTACCCTCGAAAACTAAAACTTTTGACATAGGCTACGTATGTTGAAAAAATGAAGATATTAGACTATTTTGTGATTGCAAATGGTAAAGAATGTGATTAAAGGCTCTTTTCCTATTTCAAAAGTTTTAGTTTTCGAGGGTAATAGCTATGTATGTGGAAAAAATGAAGATATTAGACAATTTTATGATTGCACATGGTAAAGAATGTGATTAAAGGCTCTTTTCCTATGTCAAAAGTTTTAGTTTTCGAGGGTAATAGCTACGTATGTTGAAAAAATGAAGATATTAGACTATTTTATGATTGCAAATGGTAAAGAATGTGATTAAAGGCTCTTTTCCTATTTCAAAAGTTTTAGTTTTCAGGGGTAAGAGCTGCGTATGTTGAAAAATGAAGATATTAGACTATTTTATGATTGCAAATGGTAAAGAATGTGATTAAAGGCTCTTTTCCTATTTCAAAAGTTTTAGTTTTCGAGGGTAATAGCTAAGTCAGTGGAAAAAATAAAGATATTAGACTATTTTATGATTGCAAATGGTAAAGAATGTGATTAAAGGCTCTTTTCCTATGTCAAAAGTTTTAGTCTAATATCTTCATTTTTCCAACATACATAAATATTACCCTCGAAAACTAGAACTTTTGACACAGGAAAAGAGCCTTTAATCACATTTTTTACCATTTGCAATCTTAAAATAATCTAATATCTTCATTTTTTCAACATACGTAGCTATTACCCTCGAAAACTAGAACTTTTGAAATAGGAAAAGAGCCTTTAATCACATTCTTTTCCATTTGCAATCATAAAATTGTCTAATATCTTCATTTTTTCAACTCACGTAGCTATTACCCTCGAAAACTAAAACTTATGACATAGGAAAGGAGCCTTTAATCACATTCTTTACGATGTTTAATTATAAAATAGTCTAATATCTTCATTTTTTCAACATACGTAGCTATTACCCTCGAAAACTAAAACTTTTGACATAGGAAAAGAGCCTTTAATCACATTCTTTACCATTTGCAATCATAAAATAGACTAATATCTTTATTTTTTCAACATACGTAGCTATTACCCTCGAAAACTAAAACTTTTGACATAGGAAAAGAGCCTTTAAGCACATTCTTTACCATGTGCAATCATAAAATAGTCTAATATCTTCATTTTTCCAACATACGTAAATATTACCCTCGAAAACTAAAACTTTTGACATAGGAAAAGAGCCTTTAATCACATTCTTTACTATATGCAATCATAAAATTGTCTAATATCTTCATTTTTTCAACATACCTAGCTATTACCCTCGAAAACTAAAGCTTTTGAATTAGGAAAAGAGCCTTTAATCACATTCTTTACCATGTGCAATCATAAAATAGTCTAATATCTTCATTTTTTCCACAGACATAGCTATTACCCTCAAAAACTAAAACTTTTGAAATAGGAAAAGAGCCTTTAATCATATTCTTTACCATGTTTAATCATACAATAGTCTAATATGTTCATTTTTTTCAACATACGTAGCTATTACCCTCGAAAACTAAAACTTTTGAAATAGGAAAAGAGCCTTTAATCACATTCTTTACCATGTGCAATTATAAAATAGTCTAATATCTTCATTTTTTCAACATACGTAGCTATTACCCTCCACAACTAAAACTTTTGACATAAGAAAAGAGCCTTTAATCACATTCTTTACCATGTGCATTCATAAAATTGTCTAATATCTTCATTTTTTCCACAGACATAGCTATTACCCTCGAAAACTAAAAATTTTGAAATAGGAAAAGAGCCTTTAATCACATTCTTTACCATGTGCAATCATAAAATAGTCGAATATCTTTATTTTTTCCACTGACTTAGCTATTACCCTCGAAAACTAAAACTTTTGAAATAGGAAAAGAGCCTTTAATCACATTCTTTACCATTTGCAATCATAAAATAGTCTAATATCTTCATTTTTCAACATACGTAGCTCTTACCCCCGAAAACTAAAACTTTTGAAATAGGAATAGAGCCTTTAATCACATTCTTTACCATTTGCAATCATAAAATAATCTAATATCTTCATTTTTTCAACAAACGTAGCTATTACCCTCGAAAACTAAAACTTTTGACATAGGAAAAGCGCCTTTAATCACATTCTTTACCAAGTGCAATCATAAAATTGTCTAATATCTTCATTTTTTCCACATACATAGCTATTACCCTCGAAAACTAAAACTTTTGAAATAGGAAAAGAGCCTTTAATCACATTCTTTACCATTTGCAATCACAAAATAGTCTAATATCTTCATTTTTTCAACATACGTAACTATTACCCTCGAAAACTAAAACTTTTGACATAGGAAAAGAGCCTTTAATCACATTTTTTACCATTTGCAATCATACAATAGTCTAATATCTTCATTTTTTCAACATACGTAGCTATTACCCTCGAAAACTAAAACTTTTGAAATAGGAAAAGAGCCTTTAATCACCATCTTTACCATGTGCAATCATAAAATTGTCTAATATCTTCATTTTTTCCACAGACAAAGCTATTACCTTCGAAAACTAAAACTTTTGACATAGGAAAAGAGCCTTTAATCACATTCTTTACCATTTGCAATCATAAAATAGTCTAATATCTTCATTTTTTCAACATACGTAGCTATTATTTTCAACATACGTAGCTATTACCCTCGAAAACTAAAACTTTTGAAATAGGAAAAGAGCCTTTAAGCACATTCTTTACCATGTGCATTCATATAATAGTCTAATATCTTCATTTTTTCAACATACGTAGCTATTACCCTCGAAAACTAAAACTTTTGAAATAGGAAAAGAGCCTTTAATCACCATCTTTACCATGTGTAATAGCTATTACCCTCCACAACTAAAACTTTTGACATAGGAAAAGAGCCTTTAATCACATTCTTTACCATGTGCATTCATAAAATTGTCTAATATCTTCATTTTTTCCACAGACATAGCTATTACCCTCGAAAACTAAAAATTTTGAAATAGGAAAAGAGCCTTTAATCACATTCTTTACCATGTGCAATCATAAAATAGTCGAATATCTTTATTTTTTCCACTGACATAGCTATTACCCTCGAAAACTAAAACTTTTGAAATAGGAAAAGAGCCTTTAATCACATTCTTTACCATTTGCAATCATAAAATAGTCTAATATCTTCATTTTTCAACATACGTAGCTCTTACCCCCGAAAACTAAAACTTTTGAAATAGGAATAGAGCCTTTAATCACATTCTTTACCATTTGCAATCATAAAATAATCTAATATCTTCATTTTTTCAACAAACGTAGCTATTACCCTCGAAAACTAAAACTTTTGACATAGGAAAAGCGCCTTTAATCACATTCTTTACCAAGTGCAATCATAAAATTGTCTAATATCTTCATTTTTTCCACATACATAGCTATTACCCTCGAAAACTAAAACTTTTGAAATAGGAAAAGAGCCTTTAATCACATTCTTTACCATTTGCAATCACAAAATAGTCTAATATCTTCATTTTTTCAACATACGTAACTATTACCCTCGAAAACTAAAACTTTTGACATAGGAAAAGAGCCTTTAATCACATTTTTTACCATTTGCAATCATAAAATAGTCTAATATCTTCATTTTTTCAACATACGTAGCTATTACCCTCGAAAACTAAAACTTTTGAAATAGGAAAAGAGCCTTTAATCACCATCTTTACCATGTGTAATCATAAAATTGTCTAATATCTTCATTTTTTCCACAGACAAAGCTATTACCTTCGAAAACTAAAACTTTTGACATAGGAAAAGAGCCTTTAAACACATTCTTTACCATGTGCAATTATAAAATAGTCTAATATCTTCATTTTTTCAACATACGTAGCTATTACCCTCGAAAACTAAAACTTTTGAAATAGAAAAAGAGCCTTTAATTACATTCTTTACCATTTGCAATCATAAAATAGTCTAATATCTTCATTTTTTCAACATACTTAGCTATTACCCTCGAAAACTAAAACTTTTGAAATAGGAAAAGAGCCTTTAATCACATTCTTTACCAAGTGCAATCATAAAATTGTCTAATATCTTCATTTTTTCCACAGACAAAGCTATTACCCTCGAAAACTAAAACTTTTGAAATAGGAAAAGAGCCTTTAATCACAATCTTTACCATTTGCAATCATAAAATAGCCTAATATCTTCATTTTTCAACATACGTAGCTCTTACCCCCGAAAACTGAAACTTTTGAAATAGGAATAGAGCCTTTAATCACATTCTTTACCATTTGCAATCATAAAATAATCTAATATCTTCATTTTTTCAACAAACGTAGCTATTACCCTCGAAAACTAAAACTTTTGACATAGGAAAAGCGCCTTTAATCACATTCTTTACCAAGTGCAATCATAAAATTGTCTAATATCTTCATTTTTTTCCACATACATAGCTATTACCCTCGAAAACTAAAACTTTTGAAATAGGAAAAGAGCCTTTAATCACATTCTTTACCATTTGCAATCACAAAATAGTCTAATATCTTCATTTTTTCAACATACGTAACTATTACCCTCGAAAACTAAAACTTTTGACATAGGAAAAGAGCCTTTAATCACATTTTTTACCATTTGCAATCATACAATAGTCTAATATCTTCATTTTTTCAACATACGTAGCTATTACCCTCGAAAACTAAAACTTTTGAAATAGGAAAAGAGCCTTTAATCACCATCTTTACCATGTGCAATCATAAAATTGTCTAATATCTTCATTTTTTCCACAGACAAAGCTATTACCTTCGAAAACTAAAACTTTTGACATAGGAAAAGAGCCTTTAAACACATTCTTTACCATGTGCAATCATAAAATAGTCTAATATCTTCATTTTTTCAACATACGTAGCTATTACCCTCGAAAACTAAAACTTTTGACATAGGAAAAGAGCCTTTAATCACATTCTTTACCATGTGCAATCATAAAATTGTCTAATATCTTCATTTTTTCCACAGACAAAGCTATTACCCTCGAAAACTAAAACTTTTGACATAGGAAAAGAGCCTTTAATCACATTCTTTACCATGTGCAATCATAAAATAGTCTAATATCTTCATTTTTTCAACATACGTAGCTATTACCCTCGAAAACTAAAACTTTTGAAATAGAAAAAGAGCCTTTAATTACATTCTTTACCATTTGCAATCATAAAATAGTCTAATATCTTCATTTTTTCAACATACGTAGCTATTACCCTCGAAAACTAAAACTTTTGAAATAGGAAAAGAGCCTTTAATCACATTCTTTACCATGTGCAATCATAAAATAGTCCAATATCTTCATTTTTTCAACATACGTAGCTATTACCCTCCACAACTAAAACTTTTGACATAGGAAAAGAGCCTTTAATCACATTCTTTACCATGTGCATTCATAAAATTGTCTAATATCTTCATTTTTTCCACAGACATAGCTATTACCCTCGAAAACTAAAAATTTTGAAATAGGAAAAGAGCCTTTAATCACATTCTTTACCATGTGCAATCATAAAATAGTCGAATATCTTTATTTTTTCCACTGACATAGCTATTACCCTCGAAAACTAAAACTTTTGAAATAGGAAAAGAGCCTTTAATCACATTCTTTACCATTTGCAATCATAAAATAGTCTAATATCTTCATTTTTCAACATACGTAGCTCTTACCCCCGAAAACTAAAACTTTTGAAATAGGAATAGAGCCTTTAATCACATTCTTTACCATTTGCAATCATAAAATAATCTAATATCTTCATTTTTTCAACAAACGTAGCTATTACCCTCGAAAACTAAAACTTTTGACATAGGAAAAGCGCCTTTAATCACATTCTTTACCAAGTGCAATCATAAAATTGTCTAATATCTTCATTTTTTCCACATACATAGCTATTACCCTCGAAAACTAAAACTTTTGAAATAGGAAAAGAGCCTTTAATCACATTCTTTACCATTTGCAATCACAAAATAGTCTAATATCTTCATTTTTTCAACATACGTAACTATTACCCTCGAAAACTAAAATTTTGACATAGGAAAAGAGCCTTTAATCACATTTTTTACCATTTGCAATCATAAAATAGTCTAATATCTTCATTTTTTCAACATACGTAGCTATTACCCTCGAAAACTAAAACTTTTGAAATAGGAAAAGAGCCTTTAATCACCATCTTTACCATGTGTAATCATAAAATTGTCTAATATCTTCATTTTTTCCACAGACAAAGCTATTACCTTCGAAAACTAAAACTTTTGACATAGGAAAAGAGCCTTTAAACACATTCTTTACCATGTGCAATTATAAAATAGTCTAATATCTTCATTTTTTCAACATACGTAGCTATTACCCTCGAAAACTAAAACTTTTGAAATAGAAAAAGAGCCTTTAATTACATTCTTTACCATTTGCAATCATAAAATAGTCTAATATCTTCATTTTTTCAACATACTTAGCTATTACCCTCGAAAACTAAAACTTTTGAAATAGGAAAAGAGCCTTTAATCACATTTTTTACCATTTGCAATCATAAAATAGTCTAATATCTTCATTTTTTCAACATACGTAGCTATTACCCTCGAAAACTAAAACTTTTGAAATAGAAAAAGAGCCTTTAATCACATTCCTTACCATTTGCAATCATAAAATAGTCTAATATCTTCATTTTTTCAACATACGTAGCTATTACCCTCGAAAACTAAAACTTTTGAAATAGGAAAAGAGCCTTTAATCACATTCTTTACCATGTGCAATCATAAAATTGAATAATATCTTCATTTTTTCCACAAACAAAGCTATTACCCTCGAAAACTAAAACTTTTGACATAGGAAAAGAGCCTTTAATCACATTCTTTGCCATATGCAATCATAAAATAGTCTAATATCTTCATTTTTTTCACCGACCTAGCTACTACCCTCGAAAACTAAAACTTTTGAAATAGGAAAAGAGCCTTTAATCACATTCTTTACCATTTGCAATCATAAAATAGTCTAATATCTTCATTTTTTTTCAACATACGTAGCTATTACCCTCGAAAACTAAAACTTTTGACATAGGAAAAGAGCCTTTAAGCACATTCTTTACCAAGTGCAATCATAAAATAGTCTAATATCTTCATTTTTTCAACCTACGTAGCTATTACCCTCAAAAACTAAAACTTTTGACATAAGAAAAGAGCCTTTAAGCATATTCTTTATCATATACTACTACTACTACTAATAACTCACTGCAGCACCAAGCCGCCTGAGGCCAACACAGCTACGCACGCTCCTCCTCCAACCTAATCTATTTAAAGCCTCCCTCTTTACACCCTCCCAGGAAGTTCCCATTTCCTTTAAATCCTTATTTATGACATCCTCCCAACCCAGACAAGGACGACCTGCTTTCCGTGTAGCCCCAGACGGTTGGCCAAAAAGGACAATCTTCGGTAATCTGTCATCCTTCATCCGTAGAACGTGGCCTAGCCATCTCAACCTTTCTTTCATTATAGCCCCAGAAAGCGGGATTGAACCACACTTTTCGTACAACCTACTGTTTGAAATACGGTCAGTCAGCCGGGTACCCAGAACAATCCGTAGGCAATTTCTCTGGAAAACATCTAGTAAATTTTCATCTGCTTTTCGGAGTGTCCATGCTTCAGAGCCATATTTGACCACTGTCATCACTGTAGCTTCCAATATTCTAATCTTGGTTTGAAGGCTTATCTTTCTATTCTTCCAAACTTTTTTTAACTGTGAAAAAAACACCCTGAGCTTTAGCTATTCTACTTTTAACATCTTCACTGCTCCCACCATCTTTACTAATAATACTACCAAGGTAACTGAAGCTCCCAACCTGATCAATCTTTTCGTTACCTAAGGTCACCTGTTCATCTTCACTTATTCCTAACCTTAGTGACTTAGTCTTCTTAACATTAATTTTCAAGCCTATTTTAACACCCTGAACTCGTAAAACCTCTAAAAATTCATTCATTTTGCTCACACTTTCATCTAATATGCTTAAATCATCAGCATAATCTAAGTCCAGGAGCGTTCTTCCTCCCCATTTGATTCCATGGTCTCCAATTGCCTTTCCTGTGCTCCTTAAGACGAAGTCCATCAAAATGATCCATATAAAGGGGGATAGAACACAACCCTGCTTAACTCCTGATTTAATACAAAACCAGTTGCTAACCTCATTTCCTACCTTAACCGCAGCAGTATTATTCTCGTACATAGCGCAAATCACTTTAATGTATTTTTCTGGTATACCATATAACGATAAGACCTTTGTTAACGCTGTTCTATCAACAGAATCGAAAGCTTGCTCATAATCGATAAAACTAAGGACCAAAGGTGTTTGACAACGAAGGGACTTCTCAATTATTAACCTAAGAGTGAAAACATGGTCGACACATCCTCTACCTTTTCTAAAACCGCATTGTTCTTCCCTTAAAACTTTGTCTACAGCATGTCTCAGTCTAAAAAGTATCATATTACTCAGTAATTTGCTACCTACAGAGACCAGACTAATGCCTCGATAATTCCGACATTCACTCTTGTCACCTTTCTTATACAGTGGTTTAATTAAGGTTTTCCTAAAATCATTGGGTACTTCCCCTTTTTCAAAAATCATGTTCATAATCTTCAGTAGCTCATTCCTAACCTCAGAGCCACCATATTTAAGGAACTCATTAATCATACTATCAGCACCTGGGGCCTTATTATTTTTTAATCCTTCTAGTACTGTCGCTAATTCTTCCTCACTAAACAAATCTTCCTTCACATCCAAGGTATCACAAACTTTTTCATTTTCATCTATATCTTTTCCTGCAACTGTATCTCGGTTTAGCACATTCTCAACATGTTCCACCCATCTTTTTTTAACTTTTTCCTTATCACTAATTGTGGCCCCATTTCTATCTTTAACTGGGACTAGTCCGGATCGGCTACTCCCTTTCAATTTATTAACATGCCAGTATAATATTTTACTATTATGCCGTCTAGCCGCATCTTCCAGATCCTCAGCAATTTTATCCATCGCCTCCATTTCACATCTCCTTAGTTCATATTTTAATGCTTTCTCCACTTTCTTTACATTCCTTTTGTTTTCATACGACCTATCGCTCAGATAATTCTTATACAAACCCCTTCTACTCTCTATTAAACCTAAGGCTTTTTCACTAATATTCCTAGTTGCTGTCTTAGCACTCTTCCCTAGGACACCATCAGCAACTTCACAAATTATTTTTCTGAAATTACTCCATCCATCTTCCACATTGTCAAATTTTAAACCCTCAAGTTTAGTACTCAACTGTTCCTGGAATTTTTTTCTCAAATTTTCATCCTGAAGTCTACCAACATCATAACTTTCCGGGAGGGAGTTACTCTTCCGAAATTTCAGCTTTAAATTAACCTTAGACACTACTAGATGGTGATCTTTACTTTTAACATCAATAACGGCACTCCTATACACCCTAGTATCTTGTATTGATCCTGCTAGTCTTCTGTTTACAATAACATAATCAATAAGGTTTGCTGTCTTACCATCACGTGAATACCATGTCAACTTATGGGCCATTTTGTGACCAAACACCGTATTGGTTATAACTAGGTTGTTATACCTACAAAATTGCAAAAGCCTATAGCCATTACTGTTTTCTTTTCCTACACCAAAATTACCTAGGCTAGGATACCATCTATCCCTATTTCTACCAACCTGGGCATTAAAATCTCCTAGCAGTAAGTAAAATTCATCTGAGTCACTAGTATCTCCATCAGTTGGTTCAATGGGGGCATATACTACTATAACTGATACACTGAACTTGTTGGTCATAAAATATTCTATTAATGCCTTCCCAGCCTAAACAAGACTTAGCAGCTTCCTTATTCATGATGAGCCCTACTCCCTGTCTATGTACCTCACCCTTCCTTCCTGAGTAAACAAATTCTATGTCACCTAATTTCATGCTTCCTACCCCTGGGATATGAGTTTCTGAAACTCCTAATAAATCCAGTTCAAACCGTCTGAATTCGTCAGTCAAAATGTCGATGCGATAGTCATTTTTTAACGTCGTAACATTCCAAGTTCCAATTTTCATGTTCTTTAAATCTTTGAAATTATTTTGGCCTCAAGAAAAGCAGTGATCCCGGATACCAGTGCAGGATGGGGACCAACATATCTTCTCAAGTCTACACCGAAGCGCTTAAGCCGGCTTAGAACCGGACAGCAAGAAGTCCCTGGGACCTCCAGTAAGTTGGAGGCTTTGTGCAATCCTGGGCCCATCTTGGTCACAACATGGTTTTCAGCACTTGGCGATGCTCTTCTATCAACAAGAGTCGAAATCCTGCACAGACAGTCCCAAGCCTATTACCTCCGACTCATTATATATTCATGCCTACAAATATTATGCTACTACGGGGAGGCAGTCCATAGTAGATAAATTAGCTAGGAAGAGGTTTTTCAGCCCGAAAACGCCCATCAAAACAAACCAAGCCCAGAAAATTATCCAATAATCAGAATCCCGTACGAGTGCTGTGTTGTTTACTAGGCTATAATTTCCTCGAGGGGCGCCACTCCTCAAGTGGGAAAAATTGACCGCAAGTTTCCCAGTCTTGCAGGTACCCCGAAAGGGTCGAGGCAGCCCTTTACAGAGGCCGTTGTCCATAAATCTGGATATTACGCCCTGCCGCAGTTGTCCTCCTATAGAGGATCCTCCCACGATGGTGTTCTGCTTCACCATGCAATTTAACCCATTACTGGGAGAAGGTTTGTAACTCATCTGACGCGTGAACACGGCAGTTGGCCCTGCTGAGTGTACATTTGAGGGGCCTTCTTCCTCCTCCACCTGAAATTATGACCCCCAGGGGAGGGTATATATGTATATGCATGTGTATATGTACATATACGTGTACGTATGTGTACGTGGCATCTTTACAAAGGAGCAATAATTGTGTATGTAAGTATTTAGGTATGTATTTTTCTTGCAAACGACGAGCCTCTCAATCCAGCCAGCCTTCCTTCTCCTCCTGAGCAGAAATAATAGACGAGAAGGAATCTCAGAACCAAATAATTGCCTCATGCCTCTCTACATATCCTGTGGTGCATAGACGAATAAGGGTCTCAGCTCATACATATGTATATGTATATACATATACATATATACACATATATACATATATACGTATGTATATACATGTACATGTACGTACACACGCATATGTACTCACACACGTACATACATATATACATATACACACACACACACGTACACACACATATACACACACACACACATATGTGTGTGTGTGTGCGTACGTGTATATGTATGCATGCGTACGTGCATACATGTACACATACATTTACATACCTGTGTCCCGGTCGTCATTTGTGTCCCGGTGTCCCAGTGTGTAATTTCTCTATGAGTGTCCCGGTCGTCATTTATATTCCTTGTGTCCCGGTGTCCGGTTGTCATTTGTGTCCCGGTGTCCCGGTCTGTATATACATTCGTTTTTGAATTGGTCTTTTTTAGTTTTACCTTTTTTTAGTTTTTTTTTTAGTTATAACTCATGATTCTAATGATTGCCCTTGAGCTTTGTTGATGGTGATTGCTAATCGAACATTCCCTATGTCCCCGTCGTCATTTATATATCCCCTTGTGCCTCCCGACGTCCCGTTGTAGTTGTGTCCCTGTGTCCCGGTCGTCATTTATATTCCCTGTGTCCCGGTCGTCATTTGTGTCCCGGTGTCCCGGTCTGTATATACATTCGTTTTTGAATTAGTATATGATGAAATAAATTTTTGTGTTTTTCCCCATTTTTTCTTTTTAGTTTTTTTTTTTGGTTTTACCTTTTTTTTCCTAAAAATAGCAGTAAAAGAAGCCAACGCCAGTCCAGTGGGTTTTCTGAAAAGGAAACGTTCCATTTCAGGACCGCTAACACAATCTATTACTGAAAGTCTAATCGCAGGCTAGCTGTATAAGTCTTTTGAAGATCTCACAAACGTTTAGCCATTTCCACTAAACAATATCAATATCTTCATTTTTCCAACATGCGTAGCTATAACCCTCGAAAACTAAAACTTTTGACATAGGAAAAGAGCCTTTAATCACATTCTTTACCATTTGCAATCATAAAATAGTCTAATATCTTCATTTTTCAATATACGTAGCTCTTACCCCCGAAAACTAAAACTTTTGAAATAGGAAAAGAGCCTTTAATAACATTCTTTACCAAGTGCAATCATAAAATAGTCTAATATCTTCATTTTTTCAACATACTTAGCTATTACCCTCGAAAACTAAAACTTTTGACATAGGAAAAGAGAATTTAAGCACATTCTTTACCATGTGCAATCATAAAATAGTCTAATATCTTCATTTTTCCAACATACGTAAATATTAACCTCGAAAACTAAAACTTTTGACATAGGAAAAGAGCCTTTAATCACATTCTTTACCATGTGCAATCCTAAAATAATCTAATATCTTCGTTTTTTCAACATACGTAGCTATTACCCTCGAAAACTAAAACTTTTGAAATAGGAAAAGAGCCTTTAATCACATTCTTTACCATGTGCAATCATAAAATTGTCTAATATCTTCATTTTTTCAACATACGTAGCTATTACCCTCGAAAACTAAAACTTTTGACATAGGAAAAGAACCTTTAATCACATTCTTTACCATTTGCAATCATAAAATAGTCTAATATCTTAATTTTTTCAACATACGTAGCTATTACCCTCGAAAACTAAAACTTTTGACATATGAAAAGAGCCTTTAATCACATTC
>NW_027063630.1:0-32544 GCF_032884065.1 Artemia franciscana
GGTCGTCATTTATATTCCCTGTGTCCCAGTCGTCATTTGTTTCCCGGTGTCCCAGTCTGTAATTTCTCTTTGAGCGTTCCGGTCGTCATTTATATTCCCTGAGTCCCGGTGTCCCGGTCGTCAATTTGTGTCTTGGTCGTCATTTGTGTCCCGGTCTGTAATTTCTCTTAGAGTGTCCCGGTCGTCATTTACATTCCCTGTGTCCCGGTCGTCATTTGTGTCCCGGTGTCCCGGTCTGTAGCGTCATCTTATCAAAATACATACATGACGTCATAATGTTCAATCCTTATAATGACGTCATTCGACAAACAACTTATGTCGACAAACATGACGTCAGTCGACAAACAACTTATTTATATATATATATATATATATACTAGCTGTTGGGGGTGGCGCTTCGCGCCACCCTAACACCTAGTTGGTGGGGCGCTTCGCGCCCCGCCCCCCAAGCCCCCCGCGCGCGTAAGTCGTTACGCGCCATATTAGTTATGCGCCATTGTAGTTGTGTCCCTGTGTCCCATATGCAAAGCCGTATGTACTAATAATGACGTCATATACAAACGCTCTTTTTACAAACAAACAAACATGCATCCACATAACTCGTTTTTATATAGATAGATACAATACAAATTAACTGCGTAAAACTTGCGAATAAACAACATTCTTCGCTGTCCAATTGTCGCTGCATATAAATACATTGTCAGGTTTACCGACCCTCGAACATGCAACGTACAATTGTCCATGGGGAAAAACAATCAGGATTAAGATCTATACCACATTTTTCTAATGATTGGCCTTGAGCTTTGTTAATGGTGATTGCAAATACTAATCGAATTGGGAATTGCAATCTTTTAAAATTGAAAAAGCAGATCCGTTGGAATCATGGGAATGCGAGGAATAAGAACAGCCTCACCCTCATAAGGCCCTGTCAGATTGTGGCCTCTATTAGGTTTTCCATTGTTTTTTTTTACGGCAAGTTGCGTGCCATTGCAAAGCTTTGGTGGGTTGATATTTCTTAAAAGTATTATTGGTACGCCTATTTTAGTTGTAGCACGTGTGGTGGAAACCCTGAAGGATCTATGGAATTTAAAAATTCAGATGGATAATTAACCGCTTCATTTGGTTCCAAAACTGTGTCGACTGACTTGTAAAGGACTGCCTGGTCTCGAATCTTGTTCAAAACAATATTGTTGATTTCGTGGACGTCTATATTTTGGGTGCGAGAATCGCTCTTTCACTTAGCCATTTATTATTTTTATAATTTTTTAGAATATTCGGAAATACTTTTTCAATCAATTCATTTTTGGACGTCACTAAATTACAGAAATCAGCAGGTAGTTGTATACGTCCTGAAATTGAGTCTACTGTTTGACCAGAGTCATCGTTTTGCAATCGGACACGCATATTTGTAGTTAATTTTAATATTTTACGTGTGCCTATAAATTAGAATTTTTTAGGCAAGCATTCATTTCGTCTGCAGGAGTTAAACTACGTAAAAATTGCGAATATACAACATTCTTGGCTTTCCCATTGTCTCTGCATATACAAAGCCGTATGTACTAATAATGACATCATATGCAAACGCTCTGTTTACAAACAAACAAAACATGCATACATACAACTCGTTTTTATATAGATAGATAGATAGATAGATAGATAAAATACAAATTAACTGCGTAAAACTTGCGAATATACAACATTCTTCGCTGTCCAATTGTCGCTACATATAAATAGATTGTCAGGTTTACCGACCCTCGAACATGCAACGTACAATTGTCAATGGGAAAAACAATCAGTATTAAGATCTATACCACATTTTTCTAATGATTGACCTTGAGCTTTGTTAATGGTGATTGCAAATGCTAATCGAATTGGGAATTGCAATCTTTTAAATTGAAAAGGCAGATCCGTTGGAATCTTGGGAATGCGAGGAATAAGAACAGCCTCACCCTCAAAAGGCCCTGTCAAGATTGTGGCCTCTATTAGGTTTTCCATTGTTTTTTTTTTACGGCAGGTCGAGTGCCATAGCAAAGCTTTGGTGGGTTTATATTTCTTAAAAGTATTATTGGTAGGCCTATTTTTAGTTGTAGCACGTGTGGTGGAAACCCTGAGAATAATATCTCGAGGTAAAAAACTGATCACCGACCAAAACGATGGCCACTTCTTCGATAGTTGGAGCATTGTATCTACGCACATGTTGGCCAGGAGGCGTTTTGTCAGCGGAAATAACAATTTTATGCGTATAAGTAGGCATCAAATCGATGGCTGTTTTGAACAGACGCACTAAATTATTATTTTCGTGGAAAAGATGTTGTAATGGGGAAACGATTGTCCTTTCAATGTTGGGAGAAATTTCGCATCGTGCATTCAATTCAGAATTTCTATCACTGATGAAGTACAATTGTAAAAAATTTATGATTCTCGCCTGAGAATGGTAGAAGAGACCCTGCTCTATGATAAATTTGCCCTTTTACTTTGAAAGTAGACATAAATTGATCTGGATTTTCAATTTGGGCTCCAAACGACGTCATTTGGAAACATGAGTTGTATTTTTCTGATTCATTTATATTCCTTATGTCCCGGTGTCCCGATCGTCATTTATATCCCCTGTTTTATATCCCGCTTATTTTTCAGTTTTTTCCTTTTTTTAGTTTTTTTTTTACTTTTTTAGTTCTTTTAGTTTTTAAGTTTTTTAGTTTTTTTAGTTTTTTAGATGAATTTTTTTTTTTAGTTTTTTACCTTCTTTTCTTTTTAGTTTTTATTGGTTTTTATCTTTTTTTTAGCTTTTTATCTTTTTTATTTTTTTATTTTTATTTTTAATTTTATTAGTATTCTTTTTCTCTTCTCTTTTTCATTTTTCCTTTTTTTTAGTTTTTTTTAGTTTTTAGTTTTTTAAGTTTTTTCCTTTTTTTAGTTTCTTTAGTTTTTTTAGTTTTTCGGCTTTTTTATTTTTTTATTAGTTTTTAGTTTTTTTTTGTAGTTTTTGCCTTTTTTTAGTTTTCTCAGTTTTTTTTTTAGTTTTTAGTTTTTTACCTTTTTTAGCCTAACCAGGATTTGAACCTGGGACCTTCATTCTCCGTTCTGACACCCTCTCTCACCGAGTGACTCCAGCATGTTCATTTTGGTGTTTTAAATGGTATATTATTAACCAAATTAATGTGTTTTACAATATACTAAGCATCGTCATAACAAAAATGACGGCAACTAATTTCATGACGTCAGCCGAAAACATGACGTCACCTGATCCACGATCCACAGATCCACAGACAACTTATTTTTATATATATAGATATATTTATATATATAAAAATAAGTTGTCTGTCTGTCTGGCTGTGGATCAGGTGACGTCATGTTTCTGTGTTGACTGACGTCATGAAATTAGTTGTCGTCATTTTTGCTATGACGGTGACGTCATTCAAGATATTTAAGACATATGTTCACGTAGAAATCTATTAATGTTTAAGTTTACAATGACTGATGAACTTACCATGGCAAAAGCCGATGAAGATGCTCAAAGATTCTATGCCAAAAAACTTGCTGCTGATAGAGAAAGTCAGAAAAGAAAGCGTGCCGAGGAATCAAAAGAACAGCAAGGAAACAGGCTTGAGGCTAAAGAACGCAAAACCGCGCAGTTAGATGAAGATCCACCTGGACAGCGAGAGTCAAAACATATCAAAACTGAAAATGATAGCGATGATGATTGGGTTTGGGATTTGACTTGGATAAGGTCATCAATGCCTACCAGATTTTAGTTAAAAAAACAAAGGTTCGGCGATATGTATTTCATAGTGAAGCTGAAAAATAAAGAGAAAAAGAAAACTGAAAAAAGAAAAAATGTAAAAAACTAAAAAATACTAAAAAGAAAAACACTCAAAGAGAAATTACAGACCGGGACACAAATGACGACCGGGACAGAGGGAATATAAATAACGACCGGGACACTCAAAGAGAAATTACAGACTGGGATACCGGGACACAAATGACGACCGGGACACAGGGAATATAAATGACGACCAGGACACAGGTATTTAAGAATATCGTTCAAAGACAAATTTTTAATTGTAAGAAGACCGTTGAAAGAGAAATTTCTAATTGTAAAATGACTGAAGAACCTACAATGGCAACGGTACCACCATCGAAGTAGATAACCAGTGGGTTGTTCCATATTCCCCATTATTATCAAAAACATTTAATGCACACATAAACGTTGAATACTGTAACTCCGTAAAGGCAATCAAATACATATGTAAATACGTCAACAAAGGCAGTAACATGGCAGTTTTTGGCTTGCAGCCCAAAATCAAAGATTTCGACGAAATCGTACAATATCAGCCTGGAAGATACATAAGCAGTAATGAAGCTGTTTGGCGAATTCTTTCATTTCCGATACATGAACGTAGTCCAGCTGTTGTTCACTTAGCGGTACATTTACAGAATGGTCAACGTGTTTATTCTCGGAAACCAACGTGCAACAAAGAGCCCTGAATCCACCGGATACAAAATTAACAGCTTTTTTTTCGCTTTGCAAAATGATTCTTTTGCAAAAAAAACTGCTGTATACTGAAGTGCCTTCATATTACACGTGGAATACTAAAAATAAAGTATTTGAACGTCGAAAACAGGGTAAGTCAGTCGACGGCCAACCTACCATCTTCAAAGATACCACGATAGGAAGACTCTACACCGGTCACCCCAATCAACATGAATGCTTCTTTCTACGCCTGTTTTTGGTGAATGTACCCGGTCCGACATCCTTTGAGTATTTGAGAACTGTAAACGGTACTATACATGACACTTACCGTAGTGCATGCCAAGCTCTGAATTTATTGGAGAATGACCAACACTGGGATAACTGCATCAATGACGCGTGCGAAACGTCAACCCCAAGTGAAATTCGTGCATTGTTTTGCATCATTTTAACAACTTGCTCTCCATCAGCTCCTACAGAGTTATGGGGAAAATATAAGTCGAAAATGTCCGTAGATATACTCCATCGAAAACAGTTAGAGACGTCAGATATGACTTTTGATTTTACATCAGAAATTTATAACTACACTTTAGTTATTATAGAAGATTTGTGCGTACGTATGGCAAACAAACCTCTTCAGGATTTGGGAATGCCTTCATCTAACCGTATCGCTGCTGTTTCGACATGTGTAGAATTGGATCGTGAACAAAGTTACAGTACGAGTGATCTATTGTCGTATGTACAAAATAACATTTCCAAGTTAACGTCGGAACAAAAAGACATTTATGATACAATACTCAATTTCAGGACGTATACAACTACCTGCTGATTTCTGTAATTTAGTGACGTCCAAAAATGAATTGATTGAAAAAGTATTTCCGAATATTCTAAAAAATTATAAAAATAATAAATGGCTAAGTGAAAGAGCGATTCTCGCACCCAAAAATATAGACGTCCACGAAATCAACAATATTGTTTTGACCAAGATCGAGACCAGGCAGTCCTTTACAAGTCAATCGACACAGTTTTGGAACCAAATGAAGCGGTTAAGTATGCATGTTTGTTTGTTTGTAAAAAGAGCGTTTGCATATGACGTCATTATTAGTACATACGGCTTTGTATATGCACAGACAATGGGAAAGCCAAGAATGTTGTATATTCGCAATTTTTACGTAGTTTAACTCCTGCAGACAAAATGAATGCTTGCCTGAAAAATTCTAATTTATGGGCACACGTAAAAATATTAAAATTAACTACAAATATGCGTGTCCGATTGCAAAACGATGACTCTGGTCAAACATTTTCAGATCAATTGCTGGCAATTGGAAACGGAAAGCTCCCAGTAGTGGGAAAGCCAAAAATGTTGTATATTCGCAATTTTTACGTAGTTTGAAACACATATATAAATCTATCTATATTCACAGGTGGGACACAGGGACACAACTACAATGGCGCGTAACTAATATGGCGCGTAACGACTTACGCGCGCGGGGGGGCTTGGGGTGGCGCGAAGCGCCACCCCAACAGCTAGTATATATATATATATATATATATATATATATATAAATATATTTCTCTTTGAAAGGTCTTCTTATATACTTATAATGACGTCATATACAAAGCCTTTGACGTTATATACAAACATAAAAAATACATACATAACGTCATAATGCTCAATCCTTATAATGACGTCAGTCGACAAACATGACGTCAGTCGACAAACAACTTCATGACGGCATGATGCTCAATCTTTATCATGACGTCAGTCGACAAACATGACGTCAGTCGACAGTCGACAAACATGACGTCAGTACACAAACAACTTATTTATATATATATATACATATAGATAGAAATTTGTTACGTAAGTTAATTCTTAACTTAGAGTTAATTCTACTCTTCCAGGGGTGATTGCATCGGCCCAGTGGTGCTAGACTGTCGCGAGGGGACTCATTATAACGAAAATTATAAGTTCTAGTGCCCTTTTTAAGTGACTGAAAAAATGGAAGGGCACCTAGGGCCCTCCCACGCTCAATTTTTCCCAAAGTCAACGAATCAAAATGTTGAGATAGCCATTTTGTTAAGCATAGTCAAAAAACCTAATAACAACATCTTTGGGGACGATTTATTCCCTCACAGTCCAAGGGGGAGGCAAGTTACAAAATTTGTTTACCAGTGTTTACGTATAATAATGGTTATTGGGAAGTGTACAGACGTTTTCAGGGGGATTTTTTGGTTGGGAGGGGGATTGAGCGGAGGGGTTTACATGGGAGGATTTTTCCATGGAGGAATTTGTCATGGGAGAAAATAGTTTCCATGAAGGGGGCACAGGATATTCTAGCACTATTTAAAAAAAAAAACAAAAAAATAAATAAATATGGAAAAGCTTTTTCAACTGAAAGTAAGGAGCACCATTAGAACTTAAAACGAAAAGAAATTACTTCACATATGTGGTGTTCATCTCCTCCTAAATACCTCCTTCTTTAAGCTAAAGTATTTCTAGTAATCTCAACTATTTATTCTACGGCCTTTGTGATTCAGGGGTCACTCTTAAAGAATTGGGACAAAATTTAGAATTTAATGTAAAGAGCGAGGTATTAACGAGGGGGCAAACCCCCTCATATGCGTAATAAAAATATACAAATATAGAAGTTCGTTGCGTAAGTTAATTCGTAAGTTACATATATTTTCTACTAATAAAAACATTCGTTAAAAATTAAAAGTTCTAGTTGCCTTTTTAAGTAACAGAAAAATTGGAGGGCAACTAGGCCTCCTTCTTCACCCCTTATTTCTCAAAATCGTCTAATCAAAACTAAGAGAAAGCCATTTAGCAAAAAAAAGAATTAATATGCAAGTTTCATTTTAATAATTTATATGCGGAGAGCCAAAATCAAACATGCATTAATTCAAAAACGTTCAGAAATTAAATAAAAAAAAAACTAATTTTTTAACTAAAAGTAAGGAACGACATTAAAACTTAAAACGAACAGAAATTACTCCGTGTATGAAAGGGGCTGTTCCCTTCTCAACGCCCCGCTCTTTACGCTAAAGTGTTTTTTACTGTTTAATAAAGTAGAATTGAGACAAAGAGTCAAACTTTAGCGTAAAGAGCGGGGCGTTGAGAAGGGAACAGCCCCTTTCATACATGGAGTAATTTCTGTTCGTTTTAAGTTTTAATATCACTCCTTACTTTCAGTTAAAAAAACTACTTTTTTTATTTAATACATCAAAAAAATCGGATTCTTATGATCATTTTAAATAAATACGTTTAATCAAATTTAGTCTTAGTAATCAAAAGTTACGAGCCTGGGAAAATTTGCCTTATTTGGGAAAATAGGGGAAAACACCCCCTAATTGTCATAGAATCTTAGTGGAAATCCCACCATAGCATTCAGTGTATCGGAGAACCCTACTGAAACAGTTTCAAGCCCCTATCTACAAAAATGTGGAATTTAGTATTTTCTGCCAGAAGACCGATCACGGGTGCGTGTTTATTTGTTTTCTTTTTTTCCAGGGGTAATCGCATCGGCTCAGTGGTGCTAGACTGTCGCGAGGGGACTCATTATAACGAAAATTATAAGTTCTAGTGCCCTTTTTAAGTGACTGAAAAAATGGAAGGGCACCTAGACCCCTCCCAAGCTCAATTTTTCCCAAAGTCAGCGAATCAAAATGTTGAGATGGCCTTTTTGTTAAACGTAGTAAAAAAACCCAATATCAACGTCTTTGGGGACGATTTACTCCCTCACAGTCCAAGGGGGAGGCAAGTTACAAAATTTGACCAGTGTTTACGTATAATAATGGTTATTTGGAAGTGTACAGATGTTTTCAGGGGGAGTGAGGGGAGGGGTTTACGTGGGAGGATTTTTCCATGGAGGAATTTGTCATGGGAGAAAATAGTTTCCATGAAGGGGGTACAGGATATTCTAGCACTATTTAAAACAAGAAAAAAACAATAAAAAAATAAATATGGAAAAGCTTTTTCAACTGAAAGTAAGGAGCACCATTAGAACTTAAAACGAAAAGAAATTACTTCGCATATGTGGTGTTCATCTCCTCCTAAATACCTCCTTCTTTGCGCTAAAGTATTTTTAGTAATCTCAACTATTTATTCTACGGCCTTTGTGATTCAGGTGTTACTCTTAAAGAATTGGGACAAAATTTAGGCTTTAATATAAAGAGCGAGGTATTAACGAGGGGGCAAACCCCCTCATATGCATGATAAAAATATACAAATATAGAAGTTCGTTGCGTAAGTTAATTCGTAAGTTACATATATTTTCTACTAATGAAAACGTTTGTAAAAAATTTAAACTTCTAGTTGCCTTTTTAAGTAACCAAGAGATTGGAGGGCAACTAGGCCTCCTCCCCCACCTCGTCTTTTCTCAAAATCTTCCGATCATAACTAAGAGAAAGCCATTTAGTGAAAAAAAATTAATATGCAAATTTCGTTTTAATTATTCATTTTATATACAGCCAAAATAAAAAATGTATGAATTCAAAAACATCAGAAATAAAATGAAAAAAACAAGTTTTTGAACTGAAAGTAAAGAGCGACATTAAAACTTAAAACGAACAGAAATTACTCCGTATATTAAAGTGTTTTCCCCCTCCTCAACGCCCCGCTCTTTACGCTAAAGTTTTTTACTGTTTTAAAAAGTAAAGTTGAGAGAAAGAGTCAAACTTTAGCGTAATTTACATATAGTAATGGCTATTGGGAGGTGTACAACCGTTTTCAGGGAAAATTTTTCGTGTTGAGGGGGGGGGGGAAGCGGATCGGGGAAGGGGTTACGTAGGAGGATCTTTCCATGGAGGAATTTATCATGAGGGAGGAGAACCTCCATGAAGGGGCTGCAGGATTTTCTAGCATTATTTAAGAAAAACAATGAGAAAAAAAAAATTCAGCTGGAAGTAAGGAGCAGCATTAAAACCTAAAAAGAACAGAAATTATTACGTAAATAAGGGGGTTCATCTCCTCCACAATACCCCGCTCTTTACGCTAAAGTGTTTTTTAGCAATTTCAACTATTTATTCTACGCCCTTTGGGATTCAGGGGTCATTCTTAAAGAATTGGGACAAAATTGAAGCTTTGGTGTAAAGAGCGAGATATTGATTGGGGGGCGAAGCCCCACATATACGTAATAAAAATATACAAATATAGAAGTTTGTTACGTAAGTTAATTCGTAAGTTACGTATATTTATTACTAATAAAAACGTCCCTAAGAAAATAAACAGTTCTAGTTGCCTTTTTAAGTAACCAAAAATTGGAGGGCAACTAGGCCTCCTCCACCACTCCCTTTTTTGTATCAAAACCTTTCGATCAAAACTATGAAAAAGCCATTTAGCCGAAAAAATTAATAGTCAAATTTTGTTTTAGTTATTTATGTGCGGGGAGCCAAAATCACAACATGCATTAATTCAAAAACGTTCAGAAATTATATAAGAAAAACAAGTATTTTTAACTGCAAGTAAGAATCGACAGTAAAACTTAAAACGAACAGGAATTATTCCGTATATGAAAGGGATTGTCCCATCCGCAACACCTCGCTATTTACGCTAAAGTTTTTTATTGTTTTAAAAAGTAGAGTTGCGAGAAAGAGTCAAACTTTAGCATAAAGAGCCCGGCGTTGTCGGAGGGGACAACCCCTTTCATATACGGAATAACCTCTGTTCGTCTTAATTTTTTTGGCGCTCCTTACTTGCAGTAAAAAAGCTTGTTTTTTTTTATTTAATTCAGGAACAAAGACGATCTGTTATAGAAGAGCTTGTTTACGCAATAGTATACTACACCTGCATGCTATGTAATGGTATAGTACACCCGATTGTTATGGTATAGTACACCTGTATGCCACGTAATACTTAGTACACATGTTTGTTATGTAATGTTATAGGGGATGCATACCTATGTTGAGAATGACGTAAACTTGTGTGACTTTGAGAATGCCGTAATCTTGCAAGACGTATTAGAGTTCAGGGACCCGTGGGGATCCCCTGTTTGTAATTGAGGACGGCAAGCACCTAGGAGCTACGTAATGGAGGCAAACACGTGGCTGTTTTCACTATTCATGACTGTTACGTAATGATGGTGCATACGTGGGATGTTACGTAATACTTTAAGAGATATTTTTTCTTCTTCAAGATTTAATTTTCTTCAACACGTTTTTCTTCCTTTTTTCAAGATTCCTTTTTTTTCTTTAACAATTTATTTGGGTAATAGTCTTTAATACTTGAATGTGCTTATCAGAGGTGAAATATAACCAAAAGTATCCTTATGGCTAGAACATGGTACACATTCATATACGTTCAAAAGTCTATCTTTTCCTCTTCGTTACATGGAATTTTACACTTATGATAGAGGCAATCTTAAACGAGCATACCTTTGTAAATAGGCTACAAGATGCATAAATTGCATTAGTGAAATATATTGAAGAGTCATCCGGGACCAAGGAATCTAATGGACAAAGACTTTTATTGTACATATAAGTTTTATTAATAAACAAATTTACAAAGATTATTAAAACACATTATTCTTATGTCACTGAAATCAATATTATACACTTGGGAAAGACTTATTTTCCCTCGTCATTTTCATTTGATCGTTTTCTGACGTTGAATTCTCCGATAGATATTTTTATTTAAACAATGGGAACATACTATTTCATTATTATTTCGTGATACTCTATGGCAATTCCCGCCACCGTGGCACTCAACGGCTGGCATATGGCACCCTCTGACGTGCATTATCACACTTCAGGTATTTTTAGACATTTTGCTGCAAACATGCTCGTGTACACTAGAATCGATCGTTTAAACTTCAAGGAAAATTCCCAATATCGTTTTTCTGATGACTCCGAGCAATTGACACCAGTGTGGTACAATGTACCTGCCTAGTGGCACCTTCTGGTACCCATCATCATCACTTACATATAGACACAAAGTCGGATATAGACACAAAGTCGGAGTCAGAGACTGGCAAACACACTCTCAGACACAAAGGCAACGTGGAAAAAAGAGAGAGAGATAAAAATAAAGACAAACCCAAAGAGTCAGACATATAAACACACAAAGACAGGCAAAGAGGCAGGCAAATAAACAGTCAGACACTCAGGCACGGTGAGAGAGCAAGAACACACAAACAAACAACGAGAGTCAGACATACAAACACAAAGACACGCACAGAGACAGCAAACACATAGTTAGACGCAAGGCACGGTGAGAGAGAGAGAGAGAGAGAGAGAAAAACAAACAAAAACACACAGAGTCAGACACACAAACACAAAAAAAGACACAGAGACAGGCAAACACACAGTCAGACACAGAGGCACGATTAGAGAGAGAGAAAATACAAACAAACCCACTGAGTCAGACAAACAAACACGTAAAGGTAGACACAGAGACAAGAAAACGTACAGTCATCAAACACAAAAAGACATACACAAAAACGGGCAAACACACTGTCAGACACACAGGCACAGTGAGAGAAAGATACAAACACGCAATGACAGACAACGAGACAGCCAAACGCACAGTCAGACACATAGGGACTGTAAGGGAGAGAGAGATGAAACCCAAACACACAGAGTCAGACACACAAACAGACAAAGACAGAGACAAAGACAGGCAAATAGACAATCAAACAAACAGAAACACTAGAATAGACGCAGAGACACACCAACACAGAGTCAGACACATAGCCATTCTGAGAGAGAGAGAAAAAAACACACACACAAACACGCACAATGAGGCGTATAAACGCACAATGACAGACGCAGAGAAAGGAAAACAAACACTCAGATACACAGGCATGGTGAGAGAGAGAGAGAGAGAGAAGAAAAAACAGACCGAGTCAGACACAAAGACATACAAAGACAGACACAGAGAAAGGTAAACACAAAGTCAGACACCTACGCATTTTGAGAAAGAGAGAGACAAAAACACGCACAAACACACAGGGCCAGACACACAAATAAACAAAGACAGAGACAGAGACAGCCACACAATTAGACACACTGACACGGTGAGAGAGAGTTAAAAACACACACCCAAACACACAACTTCAGGCACACAAACACAAAAAATGGGGACATAGGCACGGTACGAGAAAGAGAAGAAAACAAACACACAGAGTCAGACACATATAAACACAAAGGCAGCCACAGAGACGCACGGGCAAGGTGAAAAAGAGAAAGAGAAAGAGAGAGAGAGAGAGAGAGAGAAAGAGAGAGATACAACACACACACAAAGTCAGACACATATACACAGAGAATTGGAAACACACAGTCAGACACATAGGCACAGTGGGAGAAAGATAGAAAGTATATATAAACACACAGAGTCAGGAAAACAAACAGGCAATGGCAGGCAAAGAGACAGCCAAACACACAGTCAGACACACAGGAACTGTGAGAGAGAGAAAGAGAGATAATAACACAAACACAAAGTCAGACGCAAAAACACACAAAGACAGACACAGACACAGGCAAATAAACAGTCAGACATTCGGGCAAGGTGAGAGAGAGAGGAAAAACACACACAAACACATAGAGTCAGAAATACAAACACAAAGAGAGGCACACAGACAGTCAAAACACAATCACACAGGCACGGTGAGAGAGACAGACGAAAACACAGACAAAAACACATAGAGTCGGACACAAAAACACCATGACTATTGTCTCAGTTTTCGCAACCTAACCCTCCGTGATACACCACGTCAATTCACATCGCAGTGTCACACTATTAATGGCCCTCTGACACCCTCTTGTCAGGCACACACACATCCGCAAGCACACAGGCACGGGGAGAGAGTAAAAAATACACATACAACCACACAAATTCAAACACACAGACGCACACACACAAACAAAGACATACACATACACACAAACACACACACCCAAAGCCATACCCAAACACACAAACACACACACAGTCAGACATCCAGGGATGGAGAGAGAGAGAAAACACACAGAGGAAAAAACACACATAACAACACAGTCAGACACACAGGCTCACACACAGTCAGACACACAGGCACAGAAAGAGAGTCAAAACACACAGAGGAAAAACACACAAACGCAGATACAACCGCACAAAGTCTGATACACAGGCACAGACACACAGTCAGACACACAGGCACGAGGGGAGAGACAAAAAATCACAGGGTTTTTGTCACAAACACAAGCACGGAGAGAGACAAACACACGCACACACACACACACACAATCACACAAAACCAGACTCACAGGCACACACACACATTCAAACACATAGGCATGGAGAGAGAGGGACAAATCACACACACACTTACACAACCACACAAATTAAGACACACATACACACACATACACACATAGTCAGACGCACAGGCACGAGAGGAGAGACAAATCACACAGAGAGAAAATACACACACACAAAGCCACACAAAGTCAGACATACATGCACACACACATTCAGACACACATACATGGAGAGAGAAAACACACAAAGGGAAAAACACACACACACGCACACGGACACAACAACACAAAGTAAGACACACACGCACACACAAAGTCAGACAAACAGACACGGAGAGAGAAAGACAAATCACACACAGAGGGAAGACACACACGTACAACCACGAAGGCACACAAAGACAGACACAGGCACGGAGAGAGAAAGACAAAACATACTGAGGAAAAAAAACAACACACACACACAGAACCACACTAAGTCAGACACACAGGCACACACACTCAGACACACTGGCATCGGGTGTTTTTCCCTCTCTGTGTGTTTTGTCTGTCTCTCTCCGTGCCTGTATACTGACTTTGTGTGTGTGTGTGTGTCTGACTTCGTGTGGCTGTGTATGTGTGCGTGTGTGTGTGTTTTCGCTCTGTGTGTTTTTGTCCCTCCCCTTGTGCCTGTGTGTGTGTGTTTGTGGGTGTGGATGTGTATCTGAATTTGTGTAGTTGTGTTTGTGTGTGTTTTTGTCTCTCTCTCCGTGCCTGTGTGTTTGATTGTGTGTGTACCTGTGTGTCTGGTTTTGCGTGGTTGTGTGTGTGTGTGTTTCCCTCTGTTTGTTTTTATGTATCTCTCTCCGTGCCTATATGTCTGACTGTGTGTGTGTGTGTGTGTGTGTTTATGTGTGTGTGTATGTGTGTGCCTGTGTGTCTGAATTTGAGTCATTGTGTATGTGTTTTTTCCCTCTGTGCGTTTTTGTCTCTCTCTCTCTCCGTGCCTGTGCGTCTGAATGTGCGTGCGTGCCTGACAAGAGGGTGCCAGAAGGCCAACAATAGTGTGACACTGTGGTTTGAATTGACATGGCGTATCGCGGTGAGTAGGGTTGCGAAAACATAAATCAATGGATGGAATTCATGATTTTAACAAGAAAATACCAGGAAAATGTCTTAAGAATGATAAGGGGCTAGTAGAGGGATGACATTGAGTCAGTAATAGTATGGTAAGGTGGTGTGAATCGACACGGTGTATTACGGAATGTTGGCTTGCAAAAACACGAACGTTAGGTTTAATGCATGATCTCAAATGTCTGAAAATATCTTACGAATGATGAGGGGGTACCAGGGACCCGTTATAGTGTGACACAGGTTGGGAATTGTCAGAAAATAATAGCAACAAAAAAAAATATCAATTTTGGTATTCAACTGTCAGAAAACGCTTAAATGATGACGATGGGTGCCGCAGGGTTTCGACCTGCCACCAGTTTTATATAACCATTGAAAATAAGGAGAAGGCTCGTTCAAGAAATATTTTAAATTCTTAGTTGTGTGAATTCCCTTGGACTATCACATTCTAACAACGAATTTCTAAGTCCCGCTGTCCAAATAAAAATAATCTTCAATTTAGATTTTTGAACTTTTTTTGGGAAAAAGGTTGAAATGCCTTAGAGACGATGACAGATGCCACAGAGAGCAGGCGTGTGATACCGTAATGGTGTGAAGTGTTTTTGGGGCATCACGAAAGGGTTCGCTTACAAAGACACGAACCACTTAACTATAAGCATATTTTTATTAAGAAAATATCTGGAAAATGTCTAAGGAATGATAATGCCTATCTTAGGGTTATCATGGAGCAGCCATATATTGCCTTGATTGAGTAAATTGGCGTTTGGAGCCATCACGTTGAGGGGGGACGGTGCCGTGCTCCATCCATAGTGTGACACTGGTCGGGAATTGTGTGAAAATAATAGCAACAAAAACAAAACATATATCTATTAGGGTATTCAGGATTCAGAAAACGCTGAAACGAAGATGACGAGTGCCGCAGGGTGTTACCATGCAACCATTTTTTACAAAACCATTGGAAATAAGGAGAAGGCTCGTTCAAGAAATGTTTTAAATTCTAAGTGGTGTGAATTGCCTTGGACTATTACATTCCAACAACAGAATGCTAAGTAACGCTGTTCAAATAAAAACAATGGTCAATTTTAGATTTTTAAGCTTTTTTTTGTAAGGAAAATATTAAAAATGCCTTATAGATGATGACGGATGCCAATGGGGCATTTGCGTAATGCCAAGGTGACGTGAAGAGTTTTGGGGGCCTCATGAAAGGGTTTGCTTACAAAAACACGAATCAGTGGACTCAAAATATAGTTTTTCTTATCAAGAAAGGTCTGGTAAATGTCTTAGGAATGATAATGCGTATCATAGGGTTGTCACGAGGCAGGCACATATTGCCATTGTGGATTGAATTGGCATGTGGGGCCGTCACATTGGGGATGGGGGAGAGGGTGCCGTTTACCACCTATAGTATGACACGGGTTGGGAATTGTCGGAAAATAAAGCAACAAAATAAAAAATATATCTATTGGGGTACTCAAGTGTCAGAAAACGCTTAAATGATGATGACGGGTGGCGCAAGGTGCACCATGCAGCCAGTTTTTATAAAACCATTTGAAATAAGGAGAAGACTCGTTCAAGAAATCTTTTAAATTGATGTAAATGGCTTGGAGTATCAAATTCTGACAACGAAATGCTAAATCCCGCTGTTCAAATAAAAACAAACGTTCAATTTAGATTTTTAAGCTTATTTTTTCTTAGGAAAAAGGTTGAAAATGCCTTAGAAATGATGACGGATGCCACAGAGGGTGGCCATGTAATGCCGGTGGTTTGAAGTGATCTGGAGGCATCACGAAAGGGTTTGCTAACAAAAAACAAGAATTAATGGACTCTAAACATAATTTTATTAAGAAAATATTTGAAAAATGTCTTAATATTTGGAAATGGCGTAAGGGGGTATTTTATTGAGGGAGGGCTGGATGGAACCCCGTACCATCCCTAGTGTTAAACGGGTTGGGAGTTCTTGGAAAATAATAGCAACAAAAATAAACAAATATCTATTGGGGCAGTCAGACGTCAGAAAACGCTTAAATGATGATGATGGGTGCCGCAAGGGCTTACCATGTAACTAATTTTTACAAAAGCATTGGAAATAAGGAGAAGGCTCGTTCAAAAACTGTTTTAAATTCTAAGAGGTGTGAATTTTGCCTTGGACTATTCCGTTCTAACAACGGAATGATATGTCCCGCTGTTCAAATGAAAACAGTGTTCAATTTTAGATTTTCAACCTTTTTTTTGCTGGATGAAAAGGATGAAATGCCTTAAAGATGATGAAGGATGCCACGGGGGAGGCTTGGCAAAGCCAAGATGGCGTTAAGCGTTTTGGGGGCATCACGAAAGGATTTGCTTACAAAAACACGAATCAGTGAACTCTAAGCATAATTTTTCTTATCAAAAACTATCTGGAAATGTCTTTAGAATGATAATACATATCATAGGTTTAGGACGGGGCAGGCACATATTGTGGATGGGGAGGGTGCTGTTTTCCATCCATATGTGACACGGGCTGGGAACTGTCGCAAAATAATAGCAGCGAAAAATAAAAAATATACTAATTTGGGTATTCAAGCGTCAGAAAACGCTTTCATGATGATGACGGGTGCCGCAGGGTGCCACCATGCAACCAATTCTTATAAAATCATGAGAAATAAGGAGAAGGCTCGTTCAAGAAACGTTTTAAATTCTAAGTGGTGTGAATTGCATTGAACTATCACATTCTAAGAATGAAATGCTAAGTCTGCGCTGTTCAAATAAAAACTGCAAACCTTTGGAAATACGCATTACATTTAATCGTTCAAGTATGTGCAAACAGGGGGTTCTCCTTGCATGCAATATGTAATTTCGTAGAATGTATTTCCTGAAACATAATATTAGAAATAGATAGCTAGTTCAACTGTCTAGGGCGCATGGAAATAGATTGGATAGAATGGCCATTGGATGAAAATGGCCCTTCGAATTCCAATGGGGGCGAAAATCATTAGAATATAAAGGTTCCCTGAGAAAAAGATCCTTGAAAGAAAAAGAAATCCCGAGGAAAAAAGAAAATGAAATCTCTTAAAGAATTATGTAAAACCCTACACATGCGCTGTCACTATGTAACATTCCACGTTTGCGCCCGTCACTACGTAACATTCACATGTGTATTGTCATTACGTAACACCCACGTGTGAACCGTCATTACCTAACACCTACGCGTGTGCCCTCCTTAGTTACAAGCGGAGATTTGTCCCACGGGTACAAAGACCAACCTGTCATGTGTAAATGTTCATCCTTAACATAAGTTAACATTCTCCTATTACGTAAAAACTAAAGAAAACATGAAGAAAACGCCTTGAAGAAAAAATATTTGAAGTAAAAACGTCATGAAATGCCTTGAAACGTCTTGAAAAACGTCTTGAATACAAATACCTTAAGAAACGTCCTGAAATGTCTTGAAACCTCTTGTTGAAACGTCTTGAAGAAAAACGATTTAAAAAACGTCATGAAATGTCTTGAAAAACTTTTTGAAGAAAAATGTCTTACAAAACATCTTGAAATGTCTTGAAAAACGTCTGGAAGAAAATCGTCTTAAAAGAACGCCTTGAAAAAACCTCTTGAAGAAAAATGTCTTTAAAAAAAAATTTATCTGCTTGACTAGTGGACTCTAACAAACCTTATTACGTAGCACTCACGTGTTGCGCCCTTCAGTTACAAGCAGGAATTTGCCCACGGGGCCCAAGTCTAGCATGTCACGTGAGATTGCGTCATCGTTAACATAAGTAAACATTCTCCTATTACGTAAAAGACACCTATGTCTCTTAGAAGACATTCCCTATGACGTGCACCTGCGTCTTGAAGGAGTCGCCCTTCAGCTTAAATCATGAACGGAAGAAAGGAATAGGGGGTACGGGTCAATTTAAAAGCCGCATGGCATCACTACTCGGAGATTCCCCACTTGACTAGCATCTTAAAAAATGTTTTGAAGAAAAACTTCTTGAAAAAACGTCTTGAAAAAACGTCTTGAAGTATGTCTTGAAAAAAAATCTTGAAAAACATCTTGAAAAACAACAGCTTGAAGAAAAAAGAGTTTAAAAACGTCTTGAAATGTGTTTAAAAACGTCTTGAAGAAAAAAGGGTTAAAAACGTCTTGGGACATATTCACAAACGTCTTGAAGGAAAATGTCTTGAAGAAAAAGGTCTTGAAACGTCTTAAAAAAATATTGAAAAAATGTCGCATAATACTTAAATTTGCATAAGTAAACAGTAGTACCTCCTAAGCTATACCGTAACAGCCACCTGTGCGGGAAGCATAAAATATTTAATTGACATACACTGATGTTTATTCCTAAAAGTTTTGATATTTTTTTTTTATGAAAGTAAAAAGTGAAAACATTTAAAACGTATTTTGTTTTCAGTAAAGCACAAATTATGATCTGGTGTTGAGAAGGTATGGGTTTTATCAGTCCTGCTCATGTTAATTTTTGCTTGTTTTGAGTTTGACTCAACTATTTATTGCAGTTTCTGTTCGTTTTGAGTTTTATTTATTTATTAATAGTGGTATGTGGTGGTTTTACGCTTGGAAGATTATTTGATTTTATTTCTGCTCATTTTTGGCTTAATGAAGCTCTGTACTTTTTTTTTGAAAAACTTGGTTTGTGGAAACAATTTTTAAATTAATTTCTGTTCGTTTTTTATTCATATTGCCTTTTTCATAGGAAAATAAAACTTTATATATTTTCAGTATTTTCTATAAGAATTTAAATTTTGTGTTGTTATTTGTATCTTAGAGAAACGTTTTTTAACAATTTTTAATCCTGACACAAACAGTATGTTTTGATTTAGTTTTATAAATCCTGAAGTTTACCTGAAATATAGAACTTAATATCATTTCCAAAAGATTCATCACTGCTCTTTGAAACATGGATAGAATTACAATATTTTTATTTATTTAAATTGCAAGAGCAGAAGTAGTAATGGTATTAGTCCCAAAGTTTTAACTTAATACCCCCAGTCGTTCTCGATATATTGCTGAGGTGTCTTACTGGCAACCATAAACACAATGCCTTTTGGTTAAGTTCAAAGCAACATTTTGTTTTAAAGCATAATGGACAAACTGCATAGTTGTGGGTGGGGGTTGACATGCCCAATATCCCTAAGTACAAAGTTGCTGGATCGTGCTACTATGCTGAACGAAATGGCGGTCTCAAAAATTTTGACAGGATGCGTTTGGGAAATGAATGGACTTGAGAGAAGGGCTACTTGCCCTCCAATCTCTTTTTACTCTTAAAAAGGGCACCAGAAATTTTAATTCTGAATCGAATTAGCACCTTTAAAATTTTCAATGATATTTCTAGCTAATATAGAGTTGTGCTGCCTGTAATATTGCTTGTATGCCCTTTTGAAAACCTGCCTGCATAGAGTTTTTTCGTTTAACTCAAACTCCTCCTAAACTTTTCCTAGAAGATTTACCTTAATACCCTTAGCATCATTAGTTACAAAAAATGTAGTGATAGTACTAAAAGTATGCAGATAGTGCCTTCTGGCTAGTTCATAATTCCTCACAACTTACCTTCAAGGTCTAACTTAATAATATAAGTTGTTCTTCAAGTATTGCTTTGTCACTTTTTCGAAAGTCATAGTTAGTCACAAGCTCATAGCTCCTAGTTTCTTTTGTCACAAGCTCATATTTTGTTTTGATTTAGTTCAATATCCGCCTAAATAATATTTTAGAGCTTCACCTTAATACTCTTAGCTTGCATAGTAGGAATAGTTTTAGCAGCATTAGTAGCAATATGCGCATAGCACCTTTGGTTTCTTCAACATCCCCTTCAACATATGCTGAAAGTTTCAGCTTAATACCATCAACCAATCGAGAAGCTTTTCTGATGTGCCCGCTTGACAACCTGCGCGGGCATAGTGTGTTTCAAATTAGTGCCATACAGTTTCTATACATCCCTAATTTTTCACTTTAATATCTATTAATAGCAGTAGTAATAGCAGCAAAATTAATTGTAATAGCCTAAGCTTAAGTGGCAGTAGAGAAAATTTCACCTTCATTCCCTTAGGCATAGTTGCAATAGTAGTCACAGTAGTAGTATTGATATTGCTAGCAATAGTATTGAATAGTGGAAGTATTACTAGCTGCAGTAGTATTAACATATTACCTTTTGGTCAGTAAAACATCCCTCTTATCAAGTCATAGTCTCATAGTTGGTGCTATGACATTGGACATATCCTTTTGATAACCTGTATGTTCATATACTTCTTGAAATTTTCATCTCAGTGCTCGTAGCCTTACAAGTAGTTGCAATAGAAGTAGTAGTAAATGTAGCAGTAACAGTAGTATTAGCATAGTGTACACGTATTGACTTTTGGTGAGATGACCTTCCCCTTTATGCATTCTATGAGTTCCAACTTAATACCCAAATCAATTCTTGAGATCCACTATTTTGACAATATGCATGCACATAGTTTCTTTTGATTTAGTTCAAATTCCCCCTCAATACTTTAGATGGAGAGTGTAGTAGTAGTTGTAGTAGTAGTAGTACTGGTAGAGTGCAAATATTGCCTTCTTGATCATTTCCCTTATCATTTTTTAAATTTTCCAAATTAATGCGCTTAGTTATTCCTGTGTTACACCCTTTTGACAATCCATATACACATAGCGTGTTTTAATTTAGTCCAACACTCCCCTAAAAATTCTCTGAAAGGCTCACCTGAATACCCTTCGTCTTCTTGGAAAATAAAGATCAAACATGCATATCTTTCTCAATAACATATACTATGTGTAAACAATAACTGAATTGTCTAACTTACAGCCGTCTTCCTGAGGACTATGGGGGGGGGGGTTGATATCCCTAAAAACATAATTACTGGACCTTTCAGCAACTGGAATAGTGGAATAGGCTTGGGGGGCTGATTGCGCTTCATTCACCTTCGACTCTTAAAAAGGGCACTAAATCTTCCGACTTCCCATCAAATGAGCTCCATCTAACCCAAAATTTATGCAGCCACCCGTTCCATTAGAATCTTATATGGCCCGAGGCATAGCTTACAACCCTTGCCCACGGGCTCTGGTAGATTGTGTCCACCCTAAAGCCATCGTTATATGATTTTTGGACTATTGGTAACAAATATGGCTATCTCACAATTTCAATGGAATGCGTTTCGGGAAAAGAGGATATCAGGGAGGGGGGGGGGGGTAGTTGCTCTCATCATATTTGACTCTTAAAAGGGAATTGGATCTATACATTTCCAATCAAATGAGCTTCTGAAGTTCATAGAACCTTATATGTCCCTGGGGCATAAATAATTACCCTTACCCCAGACTCTGGGGAAGTCTTTAACACCAAAAGCCTTACTAATATGATCTTTGGACTATTTTTGAACAAATGGTTATTTCAAATTTCTGTCGGATGCATTTGTGGAAAAAAAAACGACGCTGGGTGTGCCTGCCCCCCAATCACTTTGACTCTTGAAAAGGGTACTGGAACATCTGATTTCAAATCCAATGAGCCCCCTTCGTTGGTTATAGAACCATTCCTTCCGTAAAAACATTATATGCCCTCAGGGGCATAATTTAAAGCCCTTGCGCTGAGGGCTGTAGGGGGGGGGGTGTCATCCTTAAAGACATAATTTCCAGACCTCTCAACTACGCTGAACAAGATGGCTACCTCAAAATTTTTATTAGATGTGTTTTGGGAATTGATGTGCATAGGGAGGACGGGAGGGTTGTTGCACTCCAAATACTTTTGACTATTGAAAAGGGCACTAGCCCTTTCAGTTTTCAATCAAATGAGCCTTTTTCGAAGTTTCTGCGATAACAAATCGCCATCTCAAAATTTTTTATTAGATATTTTTCGGGAAAATACGAGGTGTGGGGGGTTATCAGCCCTCCGATCACTTTGAATCCTAAAAACGACACTAGAACTTCTGATTACCAATCCAATGAGCCCCCTCCGAAGTTTATACAACCATGCTTTCTATAAGAACCTTATATGCCCACAGGGCATAAATTACCACCCTTGCCCTGAGGACTGTGGGGTTGTCATATTCAAATACATAATTTCCGGACCTTTTAACAACGCTGAACAAAATGGCTATTTCAACATTTTGATTGGATGTATTTAGGAGAATGATGGGCGTGGGAGAGGGGTTAGTTGCCCTCCGATCACTTTCGACTATTAAAAAGAGCACTAGCCCTTTCAATCAGGGGTGAACACAGGGATAAATTTTGGAGGGGGACGGATATTTAAACTGAGGGATGGTAGTACTGCAAAAAACTTGACTTGGCTTTATTAAAAAAAGAAAACGATATACATAAATAAAAGGTGAAAATAAAGTATTTAGAATATAAGGTACATTCTCTATTAAGACAACACTTTAAATGTGTAGTCAAACAGTTCGTGGTAACGAACTGGTAAGGAGTGGCCCGGCTCAATAGTAACCAAACCTCTAAGAAATGGAATTTGATACCAATAGTTACATCAAAAGAACTACATTTGTATGCTGATTTTAAATATATAAGTTTCATCAAGTTTAGTCTTACCCATCAAAAGTTACAAGCCTCAGAAAATTTGCCTTATTTTAGAAAATAGCGGAGACAACCTTGAAAGTCATAGAATCTTAACAAAAATCACACCATCAGGTTCAGCATATCAGAGAGCCCTATTGTAGAAGTTTCAAGCTCCTATCACCAAAAATGTGGAATTTTGTATTTTTGCCAGAAAAAAGATCACGGATGCGTGTTTATTTGTTTTGTTGTTATTTTTTTCCCAAGGGGTGATCGTATTGACCCAGTGGTCCTAGAATGTCATGAGAGGGCTCATTTTAACGGAAATTAAAGTTCTAGTGCCCTTTTTAAGCGACCAACAAAAATTGGAGGGCACTTAGGCCCTCGCTCATTTTTTTCCCAATATCACCGGATCAAAATCTCGAGATAGCCATTTTGTTCGGCATAATAAAAAAACTTAATAATTATGTCTTTTAGGATGACCTAGCTCCCCACAGTCCCCGGGGTAGGGGCTGCAAGTTACAAACTTTGATCATTGTTTACATACAGTAAGGGTTATTGGGAAGTGTACATACATTTTCAGGGGGACTTTTTTGCGTTGAGGGGGGAGTGGGTTAATTGGGAGATTCTTTACATGAAGGAATTTATCATGAGCGAAGAAAATTTCCATGAAGAAACTTCAGGATTGTCTAGCATTATTTAAAAAAAAAAGAAAAAATAAATTAAAAAACAAAACTTTTTTCTGCTGGAAGTAAGGAGCAACATTAAAACCTAAAACGAACAGAAATTATTACGTTTATTCTACGACCTTTGTGATTCAGGGGTCATTTTTAAAGAATTGGGACAAAATTCAAGCTTTTTTTAGTAATTTTTTAAGAACGATGTACTGACGAGGAGGTGAACCCCATCATATACGTAATAAAAATATACAAATATAGAAGTTCGTTACGTAAGTTACATATATTTATTACTAATACAAACGTTCGTAAAAAAAAGTTTTAGTTACCTTTTTAAGCAACCAAAACTTGGAGGGCAACTAGGCCTCCTCCCCCGTCCCTTTTTTTTATCAAAATCGTCCGATCAAAACTATGAGAAAGCCATTTGGCCAAAAAAAAATAGTATGCAAATTTCGATTTAATTATTCATGTGCAGTGAGCCAAAATCAAAGCATGCATTAATTTAAAAAAAAGCTCAGAAATTAAACAAAAACAAATAAATAAAAACAAGTTTTTTCAACTGAAAGTAAGGAGCGACATTAAAATTTAAAACGAACAGAAATCATTCCGTATATGAAAGGGGTTGTCCCCTCCTCAATGCCTCACTCTTCACGCTATTTTTTTTTATTGTTTTAAAAAGTAGAGTTGTGAGAAAGAGTCAAACTTTAGCGTAAAGAGCGAAGCGTTGAGGAGGCGTTTGTTCCACCAAACCTAGTCGATGAATTCTACATAAGAAAATTTCTTAACCAGATGTTTCTTTCTACTATTTGTGGCGGGAAAAGGGGGTTTTCAACCCACCCTGGCATCAAAGACCTGGCCCCTGAGTCTTGCTTGGTCCATGCCGAACGATTTACTGTTCTATGAACGATTTACCAATAATTATAAGAATGGGATCCATTTAATTACTATAAAAATTTTAAACAGCCGCAAAGTTTGGGGGCTCTTAACTTCTTTGTTTATGGCCTTTCAGGTCTCACTACAACGGGGATATTCGTTTCTGCATCTCCAAAAGACTGAGGAAGATTTGTTAGATGTTTTTGAGAATAATTGTCTGCTGACTATTATGGGTACTCGTCTGACTGACCGTATTTCAAACAGCAAACTGTACGAAAAACGTGGTTCAATCCTCTCTTTCTAGGGCTATAATGACAGAAAGATTGAGATAGCTAGAACATGTTCTGTGGATGAAGGATGACAGATTGCCAAAGATCGTCTTTTTTGGCCAACCATTTAGCACCAAACGAAAAGCAGGTCGTCCCCGAATGGGGTAAGAGGTCGTAAGGAAGGGTTCAAAGAAAATTTGAACTTATTGGGAGGGTGTGTGGAGGGGGGCTTCGAGGAAGAGCGTGCGTAGCTGTGTTGGCCTCAGGCAGCTTGGAGCTGTAGTGAATTGTCAGTATTTCGCGGATTTTTAGCTCTTGTATAACGAAACGGCAGGTTTCATCCTATATTACCATACTTCCTATTCCACAGTGTGCAAATTATACGGTGTTTCCAACAACGCAATTGTCATTAATTATTTCTTTTTTATTTGCATATCTCACACTTTCTTAACAATTGGTTAGAAAGTGAGAAAGATTCCTCTAATATATACATTCAAAACTCTAGCTAAATGACTACTAAACATAAGTATATATTCCATATCAAACAGTTCGTGGTAACGAACTGTAGTAAGGAGCGACCCAGCCCAATAGTAAACGAAACTCGAAAAAACGGGATTTTGATACCAATAGTTACATCAAAAGAATTGGATTTTTATGCTGATTTTAAATATACAAGTTTGGTCAAATTTAGTCTTACCCACCAAAAGTTATGAGCCTGAGAAAATTTGCCTTATTTTGGAAAATAGAGAGAAACGTATGTTTTACTAATAAAAACGTTCGTAAAGAATTTAAAGTTCTAGTTGCTCTTTTAAGTAACCAAAAGATTAGAGGGCAACTAGGCCTCCTCCCGCACCCCTTTTTTCTCAAAATTGTCCGATCAAAACTAAGAGAAAGCCATTTAGCAAAAAAAAAATTAATATGTAAATTTCGTTTTAATTATTCATGTACGGTTAGCCAAAATCAAAACATGCGTTAAGGGGTGCCCCCTCCTCGACACCTCGCTCTTTACGCTGAAGTTGCTTTTTTTTGTTTTAAAAAGTAGAGTTGTTAGAAAGAGTCCAACTTTAGCGTAAAGAGCGAGGCGTCGAGGAGGGGACAACCCCTTTCATATAAGGAATAATTTCTGTTTTTTTAAGTTTTAATGTCGCTCCTTACTTTCAGTTGAAAAAACTTGTTTTTTTTTTATCTAATAGCGAAAAGAGGCCATAGAATTCAACAGTATTACAGATTTTTATCCAGGTCAATGAAAGGTCTAGACGGACGTAGCTTCCTTTGAGCTAAAAATGACAACTAGCTCGACCTAATTTATCTATTAACCAAATTGTAAATAAATATCCTGAAACAAATTTAAACTAAAACTTAAAAGGAGGAAGATGAAATTTTGATTGCTTTTGTTCCAAAACACAAGGATCGTTAATTATTTGTTATTATTTTCACTCCAAGACAGTGGATAATCCAATTCTATAAGCAATTTGTATGAACGTAAGTGTAGAATGGCGATTTTAGTTAAATAATTTTAATCAAAATCAAGTAGTTGCGGGCATCAAGCCAAGGTTCAATTGTAGAAAAACCAAGACAGATACTCCGGGTAAGAGGCAAAATCTGGTATAAGCCCATTTTAGAATTGTACAAAAATGATTGTAAGCATTATGTATTATAAGCATTTAAGGGGCATATTACAAGCATTTGAAATAATTACAGATAATTAGTTATCACCAATGATAATTGTATTCTGGAAAATAGCCAAAAATTCATTTTCACCCTTTTCAGCTTTAGTCTAATTTTGTTGCAAACAAAATTTGCGAACCCTTTAAATAAGCTTGAGATAAATCTGTAAAACTGCTGAACTCTGACTTCTTTTAAGTATATGGTACAGTCATTTATTGGTGGTCATTGCGCTAGACCTATTGAAAATGTGCTTCTTAAAGGAACCTTTCTCATTTTCTAACTCGTTTTCAAGGATGTGTGGGATGGGTAGAAATGATGAATTTATAAAAGCCGCTCATTTATTTAAACGAACATTCCGGCTGTAGATGTGACCAACAGCTGTCATTAGCAAAGAATAAAAAAAGCAAATTAACAACAACTTATAACATAACATTCGGTTTGTTATAATGCTTGAAATGAATTTTTAAATATAAGCGATTTTATGTTTTTTACTTACTTTTTTTTTCGCTAATGAAGGCTGTTAGATGCATATCTGGAATATTGCACAGCACTGATTTTAGTCATTATTTTTTTAAACGCTCCTTGTTTCAGCTATTACAGCATATGATTATTTTCTATTGACCAAGGCAATATTTAACGACCTTCATACTAATGACAATTGAATTCTGGGATACACCCTATAGTTCCTACACGGTGGAATAGGAAAATTTTTAAATCATTTCTTGTAATTATAATTATAATTCGTAATTTGACTCATATGGGCATACTTTACATCAGCTCTCGAATTGGTGATTCTTTCTCCAGTATTTTGACCAATATTTTCGTTCACTTATACAGCTCATTTTGACCAATTTTTCGCTCACTTATAAAACCTTGAGAGTTTTATTAATAAACTGAAAGTTTATTGGTTTATAGGAATATTTATTACAGGGATTTCAATAATTTAATATGCTGTTTAATTGCTTGGTCAAAAGAATCGTCTTGTTTGAGCGTTCAGAATTTACAAACCTTAAATAATGCCAAGATAACGCAACTCTTTCTGTAAACAGATCAGACTATTGTTCGGATTATATACTCTTAAACCACAGGAGGAAAAACTCGATTTCTGTCCAAACCTTAAAGCCTTGAATTAAAGACTGTTCCTACGAAGAACTTAGAAATTCTAGTTCTACTCCTGCTAAGTTATACTAATTTAAATACGCCATTTCTTTTGGGTACAATGATCTTTCCTACAGCTGTTTTCTGTATTTCATTTCCAACCCGTTTCTTTCTTTCACGCTCTTTCTTTTGGGCACAACGATCTTTCATTTAATAGTTTTCTATATTTTATTTTCTACTAATTCAATTTTTTTTTTATTTCCGGTTTCTTATCCTGTGTTCCCTTATATTTCATGTTTCCTTTCCTATCTGATGTATCCTGTATCAGAAATAAGAGTCTATTCAAGGGAGGAAAATAAAGGAAAAAAAATCGAACAAGCAAATTATTATATTGTGACTTGATCTTTCATACAGCTGTTTTCTATATTTCATTTCCAATTGATTGATCCATTGACATTGATCCTTCCTACAGGTGTTTCCTATATTTCATTTCCAACACGTTTCTTTCTTTCACGCTCTTTCTTTTGGGCACAACCATCTTTCATATAGTAGTTTTCTATATTTTATTTTCTACTATTTCTAAATTTTTTTTTCATTTCCAGTTTCTTATCCCGTGTTCCTTTATATTTTATGTTTCTTTTCCTATCTGATGTATCCTATATCAGAAATAAGAGTCTATTCAAGGGAGGAAAATAAAGGAAAAAAAATCAAACAAGCAAATTATTATATTGTGATTACGCAAGTACAATTTTGAAATCGAAAGGGGTCAAACACATTCTTTTTTCAACACCAAAAGCGAAATTTCATAATTTTGAATCTAAAACATGACAAATAACCAATACCTGCGTTGGCGATACGTAAAAAGTAATTACGTAAAATACGTAAAAAGTAATATTAACGCAGTCAACTAAAAAATTAATAAGAAACAAAAAACAGCGAAATACATTAAAAATTACGTATACAGTATAATCACCAAAAGTACAATGTGGATACTTCAGTGATTCTTAGAAAAGGGGGAGGGCGAAGTGCACAAGAAGGATCTAAAAACTTATATCATAGGATAAAATTCATAAAATATGCAACAACCTTCTTTTCACAGACTTTCAAGAAAAAAAATACGTGAAACAGTTGCCAAAGTAGAGGGAGGAAAATAGAAAAAGAAATGATTAGAAGCTATTTTGATATATAAATCAGTAGAGAAGAAATAAAAAATGGCATGAAGGAAAAAAGAATCAAACAAGGGAAAGCATATCATTTTACAGGATTAGATTTAAAAAAGAAAAAATAGTAACTAACCCAGGATCGAAACGTATTAAATTCAAAACAGAATAAATACAGCTTATAGATGACAGCAAAATTTGCCCCCTTTTCACCTATTTAAGGACCAAGAGCGTAGGCAGGATTTTAACTGAAATGGATTGAAACTTTCGGGGGAGAAATAGAAATAATATGAAAACTCTTCATTTACACTTTTTTAAATCCTTCGTGTTCTAAAAATAATAAAAAACATTTGATAAAGAGAGGTGAAGAGGGGGGGGGGGGCTAGGAACACCAGCCACGCTTGGCAACACACAAGATTTGAAAATCGCTTACATTAGGGCATAAAAATACTAAATGGAATAGGAAGCAGAGAAGAGTTCAAGAAAGTTTTCTCAGGATTTTTAGCAATATGAGAAATCTATTAAAGAGGAAGTCATACAGAATAATCACTATAAAGGTACATATTCTGTTTCTTGATAACGGACTCAAAACGTTGTTCATGCACAAATCCAGGCCTATTTTCTAGAGACTACTCATTGGATAAGAAAGGGGCAAATTCTTTTCACCTTGATTATCAAAATTTAAAAAATGCAATCGACGTCTCATATAAGCCTAATAAAGAAAAAAAAACACTGACACTGGTCAAAGGGCTGAATTACATTAATTGATTATTAAGACAGCCAACTGAAGGGATTAAAGGTTTAGTTGAACATTTGTTTGAAAATAATACTATTTGCTGCAACGACAAGTATTTATAATATTATAATTTTAGAATATTATGTTATTATATGTATAACTCTTTAATATTGGCAACATGGGCTTGGTAGTGAAATTGCTGTTGAAACTGAAACCACAAAATTTCATCCCTGGGAGTGTTATTACTTTTTAATAACATTAACTTTTTTATTCAAATTACTTGATATTACTTAACTCTTTTTCAAATTTTCGTTTACTCTGGGCTAGGGCTCGTTCTATATTAGGTTTTCCTTCAAGAGGCAACCATGATTAGCTGAAAAAAAAAGGAAGAAAAGTAGGGATGTTAAAGCAGCCAGTGGCAGATCCAGGGGGGAGTATATTATTATATACTCTCTACCAGTGGCAGAGAATATATCAATTGGTTATTAAAACAGCCAACTGAAGGGATTAAAGCTTTAGTTGAACACTTGTTTGAAAATAATACTGAAATAAATGAGAAGTTGGCATTTTTAAAATTAGCTTAGAGCAGCAGTGAGAGGGGGAGCAAGAAAATACCCTTGAATGAAAAAAAAAACATTAAGCGAAGTTTTGTTCTATATTAAATGAGATTGAAAACGGTAAATGTATAATTATAAAAAAATTAGATTTGGATAAAAATAGAGACAAATTCAAATAAAAAGAAAAGAAAAAACGGACAAAACGAAGAGGGGAGTGGAACATAGAGGCAAAACTCTAAAAACCTTGTTCAAAGTAATAAAACGACCAGATAACTAGTAATAATTAGTAAAGAAAGTGATAATAAATTAGTTAAGATGGCAAGACAAGAGAACATTGGCAACCTTTAGGAAACGAATAAATGAAGCACAAACTGCTTTTCACAACTGTAATAACTAACTACATAACGCACAATAGATTGCAATCCTGAGGTAGAATTGAGCGTAATTGCAGTGGTGGTAACATGAAACTATTGGTCCAGCCCACAAAATCCACCCATCCAATCAAGGCACCCACACTGACAACAAAAAAACACAACTCGAGCACGGGCAACAAGCTTCTAGATAGATTAGCCCCAAGAAACCTAACAAAAGGGTTCGTTCTTGACCTCAAAAGATCAGTAGCTGGATTACTCAATTTTTATTCATTTATTTTTTATTTGGACCAAATTGAACATCTATAGTGTCTATACTAAAAACTAAAACATCATTTTAGCTTTCATGTGAATTGCCACTTCCCAGATTCCCATTATTCCAGTAGCCAAAGGGCACAAAAAGCATACATTTGGCAACACTGATCTTTAATTCTCCGCTGCTTCAGGCGAGCGATTTATATTTCGCTTAAATCAAATAATTTTAGGTTAACAAGAATTTTAGCAGAGGAATAGGTAGAAAGCACAAAACTGATGACATCTGACGTTAATCATCGAAATTTTTCATTGCTGCACAAATATTGCTCGCGAGATAGACGGAAAGATAGATTACTTTTGTTTTTATTTCGCAAAAATTACAGCGTGCAGCTTCAGGTTTACAATTTTTCCTTTAACAAAAAAAAATCCACTTCCCAAAGTAGCGTTTTATTCTTGATTTAGCAACGATCTTCGGCTTGAATTACATCAAAGTCATTTCTAATGCTAATTCAGACTGAGTCAGTTAACTGAAAATCCATTAGATAACTGAGTATTAACAATGTTATATCTCGAGGTCAACAGTTTGTATAATAAAATAATTCTAAAAGTGTGGTAAGTTATAGAAGAAAAAATCAATTCTTATGTTTAAATGTAAAATGATTGTCTTAAAAAAAAGTGAATAGATGCAGTTTGTCCGAGAACTACTGGGTGAACAATTTGTAACTCAAACATCAGGAGGGTTGAGATAATTATGTCCAGACTGTTGAGAAAATGTGCTATTTCATACAGCAATTGGATTTTTTTCGGCAATAAATTCCAAAAATAACTAATTAATTTTCCCCGACCACCTATAGTTGTATCTTTGATCCAAATACAATTTTCTTTTGAAGTAGCTTTTTGACGAAATAACTTTAAAGGCGTTCCGTGCCAGGGCGACTTAAGAATCGCATTGGAACAGAGCTAATTATGATTATATATGATAATTATAATAACCATAATAATGTAGTTATAACACTCATTCTCAAATGGGGAAGAAATGGCGTAATAGTAGTTGTTTTACTTATTTTAGTGCTAGATAGCTTATACATTAATTCACAATTCATTTCGCTATTATTATTTATTTCAAAGGAGGCGGTACGAAATATTTAATTATATAGCTGATAAGAGCCGCTCGCTTGTAAAAAGAACAGAAAGATAGAAGAGAAATAAAAGAAGAGGAAAGAGACAAAGAAGAGAAGAATAGCCCGTGCACCAAGAATTCTAACCATGTAGCCCTGCCCTAGTTCCTGATCCAAACGAAGTACCACATTCAATGGCTTGCCCTACTCTTAGCAAGCATAACTAATTGCTTCTCCGAAAATGATCGAAGTTACACCGAACTCGATATTCACATAGAAAATGTTACTCCAACAGGCAAATATTCATGAAATACATCAATCATCGATTTTAGTTGCCCATTATGCCCGCACAGGATTGTCTCTTCCATGACTCTTGCTGTAGTTGAGAAGAAAAAAAATGTAAACAGGGTTGTTGCTGCTGTGTAGACGAAACTGTCTATTTGCGCGATAAAATTTAAATTTTTT
>NW_027063631.1:0-23370 GCF_032884065.1 Artemia franciscana
GAACAGAAATAGTAGAAATTGATAAGAAATAGTAGATAGACTAGCTAGAATCAAACTTTCTTGTATTCTAATTGATTTTATTGTATAAGATATTATTGTCTATTAAATAGACAATAATATCGGCCACTGCGCGTCTTTTCTAAAATGACGTCTTGCATATGACTCTTGCTTACTAGATTCATAGCTGAAAAAATTTTTTTTTTTATAATGACTTTAAAAGTCATTTATTAAACGGAGTCATATGCAAGACGTCATTTTAGAAAAGACGCGCAGTGGCCGATATTATTGTCTATTTCTACCGATATTATATCTTGCATATGACTCATAGAAATAGTAGATAGACTAGCTAGAATCAAACTTTCACTGCTGAATCTATTAAAAGTTTTATTGATTCTAGCTAGTCTATCTACTATTGATTCTAGCTGGTCTAGAATCAATAGTAAGTTTTTAAAATCAATTAGAATACAAGAAAGTTTAATAAAACTCATAGAAATAAAATTTTATAAAACTTTGATTCTGGACATTTTCCTCTAGGCCTCTAGGTGGCCGATATTCAAATAGATTTAATAGATTCAGCAGTGAAAGTTTGATTCTAGATTCAAATAGATTTCTAAAATGACGTCTTGCATATGACTCATAGAAATAGTAGATAGACTAGCTAGAATCAAACTTTCACTGCTGAATCTATTAAAAGTTTTAATAGATTCTAAAATGACGTCTTGCATATGACTCATAGAAAACTTATTATCTCTATCTATTCTATTCTATCTATCTACTCTAAGTATTCTTAGAAACTTATCAAACTTTCACTGCTGAATCTATTAAAAGTTTTGAATCTTTAAGAATTAAAAGTTTTGAATCTATTAAAACTTTTAATAGATTCAGCAGTGAAAGTTTGATTCTAGCTAGTCTATCTACTATTTCCATGAGTCATATGCAAGACGTCATTTTAGAAAAGACGCGCAGTGGCCGATATTATTGTCTATTTCTACCGATATTATATTCTTGCATATGACTCATAGAAATAGTACTACAATATTTTACTACAAAGACTCATAGAAATAGTAGATAGACTAGTTAGAATCAAACTTTCACTGTTTCTAGTGAAGGCTTGCGGCCTTGTGCTAAATATTTTCCTCTAGGCCTCTAGGTGGCCGATATTCAAATAGATTTAATAGATTCAGCAGTGAAAGTTTGATTCTAGCTAGTCTATCTACTATTTCTATGAGTCATATGCAAGTCCTTGTGCAAAATATTTTGATTCTAGCTAGTCTATCTACTATTTCTATGAGTTTTATTTGTCTATTCTAGCTAGTCTATCTACTATTTATGTTATGAATGAAATGAAAGGTCTTGCATACAAGAGTAGATAGATTTATTAAACGGAGTAGAAATAGAAATAGACAATAATATCGGCCACTGCGCGTCTTTTCTAAAATGACGTTTTGCATATGACTCATAGAAATAGTAGATAGACTAGCTAGAATAGACAAATAAAACTCATAGAAATAGTAGATAGACTAGCTAGAATCAAACTATCTACTATTCCGATATACAAAATATTATTGTCTATTAAATAGACAATAATATCGGCCACTGCGCGTCTTTTCTAAAATGACATCTTGCATATGACTCATAGAAATAGTAGATAGACTAGCTAGAATCAAACTTTCTTGTATTCTGATTGATTTTAAAAACTTACTATTGATTCTAGACCAGCTAGAATCAATAAAACTTTTAATAGATTCAACAGTGAAAGTTTGATTCTATTTCTATGAGTCATACGCATATTCTCATATGCAAGTCCTTGTGCAAAATATTTTGATTCTAGCTAGTCTATCTACTATTTTTATGAGTCATATGCAAGACGTCATTTTAGAAAAGACTTTTTCACTATTCAATAAATAGATTCAAATCTATTTGAATCTAGAATCAAACTTTCTGTTTGATTCTAATAGAATCAATAGAATAGCACTAGTTCGTATGTGACGTCTTGCATATGGTTCTAGAATTCTAATCTATTGATTCTAGACCAGCTAGAATCAATAGTAGATAGACTAGCAAGAATCAATAAAACTTTTAATAGATTCAGCAGTGAAAGTTTGATTCTATTTCTATGAGTCATACGCATATTCTCATATGCAAGTTCCATAACTCTGACCTAGTAAGCAAATCCACGAACACCGTTTAATAAAACTTCAATAAAACTTTTAATAGATTCAGCAGTGAAAGTTTGATTCTAGCTAGTCTATCTACTATTTCTATGAGTCATATGCAAGACAATAATATCGTAGAAATAGACAATAATATCGGCCACTGCGCGTCTTTTCTAAAATGACGTCTTGCATATGACTCATAGAAATAGTAGATAGACTAGATCTCGTCTAGAGATCTAGATGAGTAGATCTCTGACCTAGTAAGAAAATCCACGAACAGAAATAGTAGAAATTGATAAGAAATAGTAGATAGACTAGCTAGAATCAAACTTTCTTGTATTCTAATTGATTTTATTGTATAAGATATTATTGTCTATTAAATAGACAATAATATCGGCCACTGCACGTCTTTTCTAAAATGACGTCTTGCATATGACTCTTGCTTACTAGATTCATAGCTGAAAAAATTTAATTTGTTTTTCTAATGACTTTAAAAGTCATTTATTAAACGGAGTTATATGCAAGACGTCATTTTAGAAAAGACGCGCAGTGGCCGATATTATTGTCTATTTCTACCGATATTATATTCTTGCATATGACTCATAGAAATAGTAGATAGACTAGCTAGAATCAAACTTTCACTGCTGAATCTATTAAAAGTTTTATTGATTCTAGCTAGTCTATCTACTATTGATTCTAGCTGGTCTAGAATCAATAGTAAGTTTTTAAAATCAATTAGAATACACGAAAGTTTAATAAAACTCATAGAAATAAAATTTTATAAAAACTTTGATTCTCGACATTTTCCTCTAGGCTCTAGGTGGCCGATATTCAAATAGATTTAATAGATTCAGCAGTGAAAGTTTGATTCTAGATTCAAATAGATTTCTAAAATGACGTCTTGCATATGACTCATAGAAATAGTAGATAGACTAGCTAGAATCAAACTTTCACTGCTGAATCTATTAAAAGTTTTAATAGATTCTAAAATGACGTCTTGCATATGACTCATAGAAAACTTATTATCTCTATCTATTCTATTCTATCTATCTACTCTAAGTATTCTTAGAAACTTATCAAACTTTCACTGCTGAATGTATTAAAGTTTTGAATCTTTAAGAATTAAAAGTTTTGAATCTATTAAAACTTTTAATAGATTCAGCAGTGAAAGTTTGATTCTAGCCAGTCTATCTACTATTTCTATGAGTCATATGCAAGACGTCATTTTAGAAAAGACGCGCAGTGGCCGATATTATTGTCTATTTCTACCGATATTATATTCTTGCATATGACTCATAGAAATAGTACTTACAATATTTTACTACAAAGACTCATAGAAATAGTAGATAGACTAGCAAGAATCAAACTTTTACTGTTTCTAGTGAAGGCTTGCGGCCTTGTGCAAAATATTTTCCTCTAGGCCTCTAGGTGGCCGATATTCAAATAGATTTAATAGATTCAGCAGTGAAAGTTTGATTCTAGCTAGTCTATCTACTATTTCTATGAGTCATATGCAAGTCCTTGTGCAAAATATTTTGATTCTAGCTAGTCTATCTACTATTTCTATGAGTTTTATTTGTCTATTCTAGCTAGTCTATCTACTATCTATGTTATGAATGAAATGAAAGGTCTTGCATACAAGAGTAGATAGATTTATTAAACGGAGTAGAAATAGAAATAGACAATAATATCGGCCACTGCGCGTCTTTTCTAAAATGACGTCTTGCATATGACTCATAGAAATAGTAGATAGACTAGCTAGAATAGACAAATAAAACTCATAGAAAGAGTAGATAGACTAGCTAGAATCAAACTATCTACTATTCCGATATACAAGATATTATTGTCTATTAAATAGACAATAATATCGGCCACTGCGCGTCTTTTCTAGAATGACGTCTTGCATATGACTCATAGAAATAGTAGATAGACTAGCTAGAATCAAACTTTCTTGTATTCTAATTGATTTTAAAAACTTACTATTGATTCTAGACCAGCTAGAATCAATAGTAGATAGACTAGCTAGAATCAATAAAACTTTTAATAGATTCAGCAGTGAAAGTTTGATTCTATTTCTATAAGTCACATGCATATTCTCATATGCAAGTCCTAGTGCAAAATATTTTGATTCTAGCTAGTCTATCTACTATTTCTATGAGTCATATGCAAGACGTCATTTTAGAAAAGACTTTTTCACTATTCAATAAATAGATTCAAATCTATTTGAATCTAGAATCAAACTTTCTGTCTGATTCTAATAGAATCAATAGAATAGCACTAGTTCGTATGTGACGTCTTGCATATGGTTCTAGAATTCTAATCTATTGATTCTAGACCAGCTAGAATCAATAGTAGATAGACTAGCAAGAATCAATAAAACTTTTAATAGATTCAGCAGTGAAAGTTTGATTCTATTTCTATGAGTCATACGCATATTCTCATATGCAAGTCCATGACTCTGACCTAGTAAGCAAATCCACGAACACCGCCCCGTTTAATAAAACTTCAATACAACTTTTAATAGATTCAGCAGTGAAAGTTTGATTTTAGCTAGTCTATCTACTATTTCTATGAGTCATATGCAAGACAATAATATCGTAGAAATAGACAATAATATCGGCCACTGCGCGTCTTTTCTAAAATGACGTCTTGCATATGACTCATCTAAATAGTAGATAGACTAGATCTCATCTAGAGATCTAGATGAGTAGATCTCTGACCTAGTAAGCAAATCCACGAACAGAAAAAGTAGAAATTGATAATAAATAGTAGATAGACTAGCTAGAATCAAACTTTCTTGTATTCTAATTGATTTTATTGTATAAGATATTATTGTCTATTAAATAGACAATAATATCGGCCACTGCGCGTCTTTTCTAAAATGACGTCTTGCATATGACTCTTGCTTACTAGATTCATAGCTGAAAAAATTTTATTTTTTTTCTAATGACTTTAAAAGTCATTTATTAAACGGAGTCATATGCAAGACGTCATTTTAGAAAAGACGCGCAGTGGCCGATATTATTGTCTATTTCTACCGATATTATATTCTTGCATATGACTCATAGAAATAGTAGATAGACTAGCTAGAATCAAACTTTCACTGCTGAATCTATTAAAAGTTTTATTGATTCTAGTTAGTCTATCTACTATTGATTCTAGCTGGTCTAGAATCAATAGTAAGTTTTTAAAATCAATTAGAATAAAAGAAAGTTTAATAAAACTCATAGAAATAAAATTTTATAAAACTTTGATTCTGAACATTTTCCTCTAGGCCTCTAGGTGGCCGATATTCAAATAGATTTAATAGATTCAGCAGTGAAAGTTTGATTCTAGATTCAAATAGATTTCTAAAATGACGTCTTGCATATGACTCATAGAAATAGTAGATAGACTAGCTAGAATCAAACTTTCACTGCTGAATCTATTAAAAGTTTTAATAGATTCTAAAATGACGTCTTGCATATGACTCATAGAAAACTTATTATCTCTATCTCATTCTATTCTATCTATCTACTCTAAGTATTCTTAGAAACTTATCAAACTTTCACTGCTGAATCTATTAAAAGTTTTGAATCTTTAAGAATTAAAAAATTTTTGAATCTATTAAAACTTTTAATAGATTCAGCAATGAAATTTTGATTCTAGCTAGTCTATCTACTATTTCTATGAGTCATATGCAAGACGTCATTTTAGAAAAGACGCGCATTGGCCGATATTATTGTCTATTTCTACCAATATTATATTCTTGCATATGACTCATAGAAATAGTACTACAATATTTTACTACAAAGACTCATAGAAATAGTAGATAGGCTAGCTAGAATCAAACTTTCACTGTTTCTAGTGAAGGCTTGCGGCCTTGTGCAAAATATTTTCCTCTAGGCCTCTAGGTGGCCGAATTCAAATAGATTTAATAGATTCAGCAGTGAAAGTTTGATTCTAGCTAGTCTATCTACTATTTCTATGAGTCATATGCAAGTCCTTGTGCAAAATATTTTGATTCTAGCTAGTCTATCTACTATTTCTATGAGTTTTATTTGTCTATTCTAGCTAGTCTATCTACTATTTATGTTATGAATGAAATGAAAGGTCTTGCATACAAGAGTAGATGGATTTATTAAACGGAGTAGAAATAGAAATAGACAATAATATCGGCCACTGCGCGTCTTTTCTAAAATGACGTCTTGCATATGACTCATAGAAATAGTAGATAGACTATCTAGAATAGACAAATAAAACTCATAGAAATAGTAGATGGACTAGCTAGAATCAATCTATCTACTATTCCGATATACAAGATATTATTGTCTATTAAATAGACAATAATATCGGCCACTGCGCGTCTTTTCTAAAATGACGTCTTGCATATGACTCATAGAAATAGTAGATAGACTAGCTAGAATCAAACTTACTTGTATTCTAATTGATTTTAAAAACTTACTATTGATTCTAGACCAGCTAGAATCAATAGTAGATAGACTAGCTAGAATCAATAAAACTTTTAATAGATTCAGCAGTGAAAGTTTGATTCTATTTCTATGAGTCATACGCATATTCTCATATGCAAGTCCTTGTGCAAAATATTTTGATTCTAGCTAGTCTATCTACTATTTCTATGAGTCATATGCAAGACGTCATTTTAGAAAAGACTTTTTCACTATTCAATAAATAGATTCAAATCTATTTGAATCTTGAATCAAACTTTCTGTTTGATTCTAATAGAATCAATAGAATAGCACTAGTTCGTATGTGACGTCTTGCATATGGTTCTAGAATTCTAATCTATTGATTCTAGACCAGCTAGAATCAATAGTAGATAGACTAGCAAGAATCAATAAAACTTTTAATAGATTCAGCAGTGAAAGTTTGATTCTATTTCTATGAGTCATACGCATATTCTCATATGCAAGTCCATAACTCTGACCTAGTAAGTAAATCCACGAACACCGCCCCGTTTAATAAAACTTCAATAAAACTTTTAATAGATTCAGCAGTGAAAGTTTGATTCTAGCTAGTCTATCTACTATTTCTATGATTCATATGCAAGACAATAATATCGTAGAAATAGACAATAATATCGGCCACTGCGCGTCTTTTCTAAAATGACGTCTTGCATATGACTCATAGAAATAGTAGATAGACTAGATCTCATCTAGAGATCTAGATGAGTAGATCTCTGACCTAGTAAGCAAATCCACGAACAGAATAGTAGAAATTGATAAGAAATAGTAGATAGACTAGCTAGAATCAAACTTTCTTGTATTCTAATTGATTTTATTGTATAAGATATTATTGTCTATTAAATAGACAATAATATCGGCCACTGCGCGTCTTTTCTAAAATGACGTCTTGCATTTGACTCTTGCTTACTAGATTCATAGCTGAAAAAATTTTATTTTTTTTTCTAATGACTTTAAAAGTCATTTATTAAACGGAGTCATATGCAAGACGTCATTTTAGAAAAGACACGCAGTGGCCGATATTATTGTCTATTTCTACCGATATTATATTCTTGCATATGACTCATAGAAATAGTAGATAGACTAGCTAGAATCAAACTTTCACTGCTGAATCTATTAAAAGTTTTATTGATTCTAGCTAGTCTATCTACTATTGATTCTAGCTGGTCTAGATCAATAGTAAGTTTTTAAAATCAATTAGAATACAAGAAAGTTTAAAAAACTAATAGAAATAAAATTTTATAAAACTTTGATTCTGGACATTTTCCTCTAGGCCTCTAGGTGGCCGATATTCAAATAGATTTAATAGATTCAGCAGTGAAAGTTTGATTCTAGATTCAAATAGATTTCTAAAATGACGTCTTTCATATGACTCATAGAAATAGTAGATAGACTAGCTAGAATCAAAGTTTCACTGCTGAATCTATTAAAAGTTTTAATAGATTCTAAAATGACGTCTTGCATATGACTCATAGAAAACTTATTATCTCTATCTATTTTATTCTATATATCTACTCTAAGTATTCTTAGAAACTTATCAAACTTTCACTGCTGAATCTATTAAAAGTTTTGAATCTTTAAGAATTAAAAGTTTTGAATCTATTAAAACTTTTAATAGATTCAGCAGTGAAAGTTTGATTCTAGCTAGTCTATCTACTATTTCTATGAGTCATATGCAAGACGTCATTTTAGAAAAGAACGCGCAGTGGCCGATATTATTGTCTATTTCTGCCGATATTATATTCTTGCATATGACTCATAGAAATAGTACTACAACATATTTTACTACAAAGACTCATAGAAATAGTAGATAGACTAGCTAGAATCAAACTTTCACTGTTTCTAGTGAAGGCTTGCGGCCTTGTGCAAAATATTTTCCTCTAGGCCTCTAGGTGGCCGATATTCAAATAGATTTAATAGATTCAGCAGTGAAAGTTTGATTCTAGCTAGTCTATCTACTATTTATATGAGTCATATGCAAGTCCTTGTGCAAAATATTTTGATTCTAGCTAGTCTATCAACTATTTCTATGAGTTTTATTTGTCTATTCTAGCTAGTCTATCTACTATTTATGTTATGAATGAAATGAAAGGTCTTGCATACAAGAGTAGATAGATTTATTAAACGGAGTAGAAATAGAAATAGACAATAATATCGGCCACTGCGCGTCTTTTCTAAAATGACGTCTTGCATATAACTCATAGAAATAGTAGATAGACTAGCTAGAATAGACAAATAAAACTCATAGAAATAGTAGATAGACTAGCTAGAATCAAACTATCTACTATTCCGATATACAAGATATTATTGTCTATTAAATAGACAATAATATCGGCCACTGCGCGTCTTTTCTAGAATGACGTCTTGCATATGACTCATAGAAATAGTAGATAGACTAGCTAGAATCAAACTTTCTTGTATTCTAATTGATTTTAAAAACTTACTATTGATTCTAGACCAGCTAGAATCAATAGTAGATAGACTAGCTAGAATCAATAAAACTTTTAATAGATTCAGCAGTGAAAGTTTGATTCTATTTCTATAAGTCATACGCTTATTCTCATATGCAAGTCCTTGTGCAAAATATTTTGATTCTAGCTAGTCTATCTACTATTTCTATGAGTCATATGCAAGACGTCATTTTAGAAAAGATTTTTTCACTATTCAATAAATAGATTCAAATCTATTTGAATCTAGAATCAAACTTTCTGTTTGATTCTAATAGAATCAATAGAATAGCACTAGTTCGTATGTGACGTCTTGCATATGGTTCTAGAATTCTAATCTATTGATTCTAGACCAGCTAGAATCAATAGTAGATAGACTAGCAAGAATCAATAAAACTTTTAGTAGATTCAGCAGTGAAAGTTTGATTCTATTTCTATGAGTCATACGCAATTTTCTCATATGCAAGTCCATGACTCTGACCTAGTAAGCAAATCCACGAACACCCGCCCCGTTTAATAAAACTTCAATAAAACTTTTAATAGATTCAGCAGTGAAAGTTTGATTCTAGCTAGTCTATCTACTATTTCTATGAGTCATATGCAAGACAATAATATCGTAGAAATAGACAATAATATCGGCCACTGCGCGTCTTTTCTAAAATGACGTCTTGCATATGACTCATCTAAATAGTAGATAGACTAGATCTCATCTAGAGATCTAGATGAGTAGATCTCTGACCTAGTAAGCAAATCCACGAACAGAAATAGTAGAAATTGATAAGAAATAGTAGATAGACTAGCTAGAATCAAACTTTCTTGTATTCTAATTGATTTTATTGTATAAGATATTATTGTCTATTAAATAGACAATAATATCGGCCACTGCGCGTCTTTTCTAAAATGACGTCTTGCATATGACTCTTGCTTACTAGATTCATAGCTGAAAAAATTTTATTTTTTTTCTAATGACTTTAAAAGTCATTTATTAAACGGAGTCATATGCAAGACGTCATTTTAGAAAAGACGCGCAGTGGCCGATATTATTGTCTATTTCTACCGATATTATATTCTTGCATATGACTCATAGAAATAGTAGATAGACTAGCTAGAATCAAACTTTCACTGCTGAATCTATTAAAAGTTTTATTGATTCTAGTTAGTCTATCTACTATTGATTCTAGCTGGTCTAGAATCAATAGTAAGTTTTTAAAATCAATTAGAATAAAAGAAAGTTTAATAAAACTCATAGAAATAAAATTTTATAAAACTTTGATTCTGAACATTTTCCTCTAGGCCTCTAGGTGGCCGATATTCAAATAGATTTAATAGATTCAGCAGTGAAAGTTTGATTCTAGATTCAAATAGATTTCTAAAATGACGTCTTGCATATGACTCATAGAAATAGTAGATAGACTAGCTAGAATCAAAACTTTCACTGCTGAATCTATTAAAAGTTTTAATAGATTCTAAAATGACGTCTTGCATATGACTCATAGAAAACTTATTATCTCTATCTATTCTATTCTATCTATCTACTCTAAGTATTCTTAGAAACTTATCAAACTTTCACTGCTGAATCTATTAAAAGTTTGAATCTTTAAGAATTAAAAAATTTTTGAATCTATTAAAACTTTTAATAGATTCAGCAATGAAATTTTGATTCTAGCTAGTCTATCTACTATTTCTATGAGTCATATGCAAGACGTCATTTTAGAAAAGACGCGCATTGGCCGATATTATTGTCTATTTCTACCAATATTATATTCTTGCATATGACTCATAGAAATAGTACTACAATATTTTACTACAAAGACTCATAGAAATAGTAGATAGGCTAGCTAGAATCAAACTTTCACTGTTTCTAGTGAAGGCTTGCGGCCTTGTGCAAAATATTTTCCTCTAGGCCTCTAGGTGGCCGAAATTCAAATAGATTTAATAGATTCAGCAGTGAAAGTTTGATTCTAGCTAGTCTATCTACTATTTCTATGAGTCATATGCAAGTCCTTGTGCAAAATATTTTGATTCTAGCTAGTCTATCTACTATTTCTATGAGTTTTATTTGTCTATTCTAGCTAGTCTATCTACTATTTATGTTATGAATGAAATGAAAGGTCTTGCATACAAGAGTAGATGGATTTATTAAACGGAGTAGAAATAGAAATAGACAATAATATCGCCACTGCGCGTCTTTTCTAAAATGACGTCTTGCATATGACTCATAGAAATAGTAGATAGACTAGCTAGAATAGACAAATAAAACTCATAGAAATAGTAGATGGACTAGCTAGAATCAATCTATCTACTATTCCGATATACAAGATATTATTGTCTATTAAATAGACAATAATATCGGCCACTGCGCGTCTTTTCTAAAATGACGTCTTGCATATGACTCATAGAAATAGTAGATAGACTAGCTAGAATCAAACTTACTTGTATTCTAATTGATTTTAAAAACTTACTATTGATTCTAGACCAGCTAGAATCAATAGTAGATAGACTAGCTAGAATCAATAAAACTTTTAATAGATTCAGCAGTGAAAGTTTGATTCTATTTCTATGAGTCATACGCATATTCTCATATGCAAGTCCTTGTGCAAAATATTTTGATTCTAGCTAGTCTATCTACTATTTCTATGATTCATATGCAAGACGTCATTTTAGAAAAGACTTTTTCACTATTCAATAAATAGATTCAAATCTATTTGAATCTTGAATCAAACTTTCTGTTTGATTCTAATAGAATCAATAGAATAGCACTAGTTCGTATGTGACGTCTTGCATATGGTTCTAGAATTCTAATCTATTGATTCTAGACCAGCTAGAATCAATAGTAGATAGACTAGCAAGAATCAATAAAACTTTTAATAGATTCAGCAGTGAAAGTTTGATTCTATTTCTATGAGTCATACGCATATTCTCATATGCAAGTCCATAACTCTGACCTAGTAAGTAAATCCACGAACACCCGCCCCGTTTAATAAAACTTCAATAAAACTTTTAATAGATTCAGCAGTGAAAGTTTGATTCTAGCTAGTCTATCTACTATTTCTATGATTCATATGCAAGACAATAATATCGTAGAAATAGACAATAATATCGGCCACTGCGCGTCTTTTCTAAAATGACGTCTTGCATATGACTCATAGAAATAGTAGATAGACTAGATCTCATCTAGAGATCTAGATGAGTAGATCTCTGACCTAGTAAGCAAATCCACGAACAGAATAGTAGAAATTGATAAGAAATAGTAGATAGACTAGCTAGAATCAAACTTTCTTGTATTCTAATTGATTTTATTGTATAAGATATTATTGTCTATTAAATAGACAATAATATCGGCCACTGCGCGTCTTTTCTAAAATGACGTCTTGCATATGACTCTTGCTTACTAGATTCATAGCTGAAAAAATTTTATTTTTTTTTCTAATGACTTTAAAAGTCATTTATTAAACGGAGTCATATGCAAGACGTCATTTTAGAAAAGACGCGCAGTGGCCGATATTATTGTCTATTTCTACCGATATTATATTCTTGCATATGACTCATAGAAATAGTAGATAGACTAGCTAGAATCAAACTTTCACTGCTGAATCTATTAAAAGTTTTATTGATTCTAGCTAGTCTATCTACTATTGATTCTAGCTGGTCTAGAATCAATAGTAAGTTTTTAAAATCAATTAGAATACAAGAAAGTTTAAAAAAACTCATAGAAATAAAATTTTATAAAACTTTGATTCTGGACATTTTCCTCTAGGCCTCTAGGTGGCCGATATTCAAATAGATTTAATAGATTCAGCAGTGAAAGTTTGATTCTAGATTCAAATAGATTTCTAAAATGACGTCTTGCATATGACTAATAGATATAGTAGATAGACTAGCTAGAATCAAACTTTCACTGCTGAATCTATTAAAAGTTTTAATAGATTCTAAAATGACGTCTTGCATATGACTCATAGAAATAGTAGATAGACTAGCTAGAATAGACAAATAAAACTCATAGAAATAGTAGATAGACTAGCTAGAATCAATCTATCTACTATTCCGATATACAAGATATTATTGTCTATTAAATAGACAATAATATCGGCCACTGCGCGTCTTTTCTAAAATGATGTCTTGCATATGACTCATAGAAATAGTAGATAGACTAGCTAGAATCAAACTTACTTGTATTCTTATTGATTTTAAAAACTTACTATTGATTCTAGACCAGCTAGAATCAATAGTAGATAGACTAGCTAGAATCAATAAAACTTTTAATAGATTCAGCAGTGAAAGTTTGATTCTATTTCTATGAGTCATACGCATATTCTCATATGCAAGTCCTTGTGCAAAATATTTTGATTCTAGCTAGTCTATCTACTATTTCTATGAGTCATATGCAAGACGTCATTTTAGAAAAGACTTTTTCACTATTCAATGAATAGATTCAAATCTATTTGAATCTTGAATCAAACTTTCTGTTTGATTCTAATAGAATCAATAGAATAGCACTAGTTCGTATGTGACGTCTTGCATATGGTTCTAGAATTCTAATCTATTGATTCTAGACCAGCTAGAATCAATAGTAGATAGACTAGCAAGAATCAATAAAACTTTTAATAGATTCAGCAGTGAAAGTTTGATTCTATTTCTATGAGTCATACGCATATTCTCATATGCAAGTCCATAACTCTGACCTAGTAAGCAAATCCACGAACACCGCCCCGTTTAATAAAACATCAATAAAACTTTTAATAGATTCAGCAGTGAAAGTTTGATTCTAGCTAGTCTATCTACTATTTCTATGAGTCATATGCAAGACAATAATATCGTAGAAATAGACAATAATATCGGCCACTGCGCGTCTTTTCTAAAATGACGTCTTGCATATGACTCATAGAAATAGTAGATAGACTAGATCTCATCTAGAGATCTAGATGAGTAGATCTCTGACCTAGTAAGCAAATCCACGAACAGAATAGTAGAAATTGATAAAAAATATAAGATAGACTAGCTAGAATCAAACTTTCTTGTATTCTAATTGATTTTATTGTATAAGATATTATTGTCTATTAAATAGACAATAATATCGGCCACTGCGCGTCTTTTCTAAAATGACGTCTTGCATATGACTCTTGCTTACTAGATTCATAGCTGAAAATTTTTATTTTTTTTCTAATGACTTTAAAAGTCATTTATTAAACGGAGTCATATGCAAGACGTCATTTTAGAAAAGACGCGCAGTGGCCGATACTATTGTCTATTTCTACCGATATTATATTCTTGCATATGACTCATAGAAATAGTAGATAGACTAGCTAGAATCAAACTTTCACTGCTGAATCTATTAAAAGTTTTATTGGTTCTAGCTAGTCTAGAATCAATAGTAAGTTTTTAAAATCAATTAGAATACAAGAAAGTTTAATAAAACTCATAGAAATAAAATTTTATAAAACTTTGATTCTGGACATTTTCCTCTAGGCCTCTAGGTGGCCGATATTCAAATAGATTTAATAGATTCAGCAGTGAAAGTTTGATTCTAGATTCAAATAGATTTCTAAAATGACGTCTTGCATATGACTCATAGAAATAGTAGATAGACTAGCTAGAATCAAACTTTCACTGCTGAATCTATTAAAAGTTTTAATAGATTCTAAAATGACGTCTTGCATATGACTCATAGAAAACTTATTATCTCTATCTATTCTATTCTATCTATCTACTCTAAGTATTCTTAGAAACTTATCAAACTTTCACTGCTGAATTTATTAAAAGTTTTGAATCTTTAAGAATTAAAAGTTTTGAATCTATTAAAACTTTTAATAGATTCAGCAGTGAAAGTTTGATTCTAGCTAGTCTATCTACTATTACTATGAGTCATATGCAAGACGTCCTTTTAGAAAAGACGCGCAGTGGCCGTTATTATTGTCTATTTCTACCGATATTATATTCTTGCATATGACTCATAGAAATAGTACTACAATATTTTACTACAAAGACTCATAGAAATAGTAGATAGACTAGCTAGAATCAAACTTTCACTGTTTCTAGTGAAGGCTTGCGGTCTTGTGCAAAATATTTTCCTCTAGGGCCTCTAGGTGGCCGATATTCAAATAGATTTAATAGATTCAGCAGTGAAAGTTTGATTCTAGCTAGTCTATCTACTATTTCTATGAGTCATATGCAAGTCCTTGTGCAAAATATTTTGATTCTAGCTAGTCTATCTACTATTTCTATGAGTTTTATTTGTCTATTCTAGCTAGTCTATCTACTATTTATGTTATGAATGAAATGAAAGGTCTTGCATACAAGAGTAGATAGATTTATTAAACGGAGTAGAAATAGAAATAGACAATGATATCGGCCACTGCGCGTCTTTTCTAAAATGACGTCTTGCATATGACTCATAGAAATAGTAGATAGACTAGCTAGAATCAAACTATCTACTATTCCGATATACAAGATATTATTGTCTATTAAATAGACAATAATATCGGCCACTGCGCGTCTTTTCTAAAATGACGTCTTGCATATGACTCATAGAAATAGTAGATAGATTAGCTAGAATCAAACTTTCTTGTATTCTAATTGATTTTAAAAACTTACTATTGATTCTAGACCAGCTAGAATCAATAGTAGACAGACTAGCTAGAATCAATAAAACTTTTAATAGATTCAGCAGTGAAAGTTTGATTCTATTTCTATGAGTCATACGCATATTCTCATATGCAAGTCCTTGTGCAAAATATTTTGATTCTAGCTAGTCTATCTACTATTTCTATGAGTCATATGCAAGACGTCATTTTAGAAAAGACTTTTTCACTATTCAATAAATAGATTCAAATCTATTTGAATCTAGAATCAAACTTTCTGTTTGATTCTAATAGAATCAATAGAATAGCACTAGTTCGTATGTGACGTCTTGCATATGATTCTAGAATTCTAATCTATTGATTCTAGACCAGCTAGAATCAATAGTAGATAGACTAGCAAGAATCAATAAAACTTTTAATAGATTCAGCAGTGAAAGTTTGATTCTATTTCTATGAGTCATACGCATATTCTCATATGCAAGTCCATAACTCTGACCTAGTAAGCAAATCCACGAACACCGCCCCGTTTAATAAAACTTCAATAAAACTTTTAATAGATTCAGCAGTGAAAGTTTGATTCTAGCTAGTCTATCTACTATTTTTATGAGTCATATGCAAGACAATAATATCGCAGAAATAGACAATAATATCGGCCACTGCGCGTCTTTTCTAAAATGACGTCTTGCATATGACTCATAGAAATAGTAGATTGACTAGATCTCATCTAGAGATCTAGATGAGTAGATCTCTGACCTAGTAAGCAAATCCACGAACAGAAATAGTAGAAATTGATAAGAAATAGTAGAAAGACTAGCTAGAATCAAACTTTCTTGTATTCTAATTGATTTTATTGTATAAGATATTATTGTCTATTAAATAGACAATAATATCGGCCACCGCGCGTCTTTTCTAAAATGACGTCTTGCATATGACTCTTGCTTACTAGATTCATAGCTGAAAAAATTTAATTTTTTTTTCTAATGACTTTAAAAGTCATTTATTAAACGGAGTCATATGCAAGACGTCACTTTAGAAAAGACGCGCAGTGGCCGATATTATTGTCTATTTCTACCGATAGTATATTCTTGCATATGACTCATAGAAATAGTAAATAGGCCAGCTAGAATCAAACTTTCACTGCTGAATCTATTAAAAGTTTAATTGATTCTAGCTAGTCTATCTACTATTGATTCTAGCTGGTCTAGAATCAATAGTAAGTTTTTAAAATCAATTAGAATACAAGAAAGTTTAATAAAACTCATAGAAATAAAATTTTATAAAGCTTTGATTCTGGACATTTTCCTCTAGGCCTCTAGGTGGCCGATATTCAAATAGATTTAATAGATTCAGCAGTGAAAGTTTGATTCTAGATTGAAATAGATTTATAAAATGACGTCTTGCATATGACTCATAGAAATAGTAGATAGACTAGCTAGAATCAAACTTTCACTGCTGAATCTATTAAAAGTTTTAATAGATTCTAAAATGACGTCTTACATATGACTCATAGAAAACTTATTATCTCTATCTATTCTATTCTATCTATCTACTCTAAGTATTCTTAGAAACTTATCAAACTTTCACTGCTGAATCTATTAAAAGTTTTGAATCTTTAAGAATTAAAAGTTTTGAATCTATTAAAACTTTTAATAGATTCAGCAGTGAAAGTTTATTCTAGCTAGTCTATCTACTATTTCTATGAGTCATATGCAAGACGTCATTTTAGAAAAGACGCGCAGTGGCCGATATTATTGTCTATTTCTACCGATATTATATTCTTGCATATGACTCATAGAAATAGTAGATAGACTAGCTAGAATCAAACTTTCACTGCTGAATCTATTAAAAGTTTTATTGATTCTAGCTAGTCTATCTACTATTGATTCTAGCTGGTCTAGAATCAATAGTAAGTTCTTAAAATCAATTAGAATACAAGAAAGTTTAATAAAACTCATAGAAATAAAATTTTATAAAACTTTGATTCTGGACATTTTCCTCTAGGCCTCTAGGTGGCCGATATTCAAATAGATTTAATAGATTCAGCAGTGAAAGTTTGATTCTAGATTCAAATAGATTTCTAAAATGACGTCTTGCATATGACTCATAGAAATAGTAGATAGACTAGCTAGAATCAATTTTTCACTGCTGAATCTATTAAAAGTTTTAATAGATTCTAAAATGACGTCTTGCATATGACTCATAGAAAACTTATTATCTCTATCTATTCTATTCTATCTATCTACTCTAAGTATTCTTAGAAACTTATCAAACTTTCACTGCTGAATCTATTAAAAGTTTTGAATCTTTAAGAATTAAAAGTTTTGAATCTATTAAAACTTTTAATAGATTCAGCAGTGAAAGTTTGATTCTAGCTAGTCTATCTACTATATCTATGAGTCATATGCAAGACGTCATTTTAGAAAAGACGCGCAGTGGCCGATATTATTGTCTATTTCTACCGATATTATATTCTTACATATGACTCATAGAAATAGTACTACAATATTTTACTACAAAGACTCATAGAAATAGTAGATAGACTAGCTAGAATCAAACTTTCACTGTTTCTAGTGAAGGCTTGCGGCCTTGTGCAAAATATTTTCCTCTAGGCCTCTAGGTGGCCGATATTCAAATAGATTTAATAGATTCAGCAGTGAAAGTTTGATTCTAGCTAGTCTATCTACTATTTCTATGAGTCATATGCAAGTCCTTGTGCAAAATATTTTGATTCTAGCTAGTCTATCTACTATATCTATGAGTTTTATTTGTCTATTCTAGCTAGTCCATCTACTATTTATGTTATGAATGAAATGAAAGGTCTTGCATACAAGAGGAGATAGATTTATTAAACGGAGTAGAAATAGAAATAGACAATAATATCGGCCACTGCGCGTCTTTTCTAAAATGACGTCTTGCATATGACTCATAGAAATAGTAGATAGACTAGTTAGAATAGACAAATAAAACTCATAGAAATAGTAGATAGACTAGCTAGAATCAAACTATCTACTATTCCGATATACAAGATATTATTGTCTATTAAATAGACAATAATATCGGCCACTGCGCGTCTTTTCTAAAATGACGTCTTGCATATGACTCATAGAAATAGTAGATAGACTAGCTAGAATCAAACTTTCTTGTATTCTAATTGATTTTAAAAACTTACTATTGATTCTAGACCAGCTAGAATCAATAGTAGATAGACTAGCTAGAATCAATAAAACTTTTAATAGATTCAGCAGTGAAAGTTTGATTCTATTTCTCTGAGTCATACGCATATTCTCATATGCAAGTCCTTGTGCAAAATATTTTGATTCTAGCTTGTCTATCTACTATTTCTATGAGTCATATGCAAGACGTCATTTTAGAAAAGACTTTTTCACTATTCAATAAATAGATTCAAATCTATTTGAATCTAGAATAGATTCATCTAGAAATCTATCTAGAATAGATAGACTAGATCTCATCTAGAGATCTAGATGAGTAGATCTCTGACCTAGTAAGCAAATCCACGAACAGAAATAGTAGAAATTAATAGATTCAGCAGTGAAAGTTTGATTCTAGCTAGTCTATCTACTATTTCTATGAGTCATATGCAAGACGTCATTTTAGAAAAGACACGCAGTGGCCGATATTATTGTCTATTTCTACCGATATTATATTCTTGCATATGACTCATAGAAATAGTACTACAATATTTTACTACAAAGACTCATAGAAATAGTAGATAGACTAGCTAGAATCAAACTTTCACTGTTTCTAGTGAAGGCTTGCGGCCTTGTGCAAAATATTTTCCTCTAGGCCTCTAGGTGGCCGATATTCAAATAGATTTAATAGATTCAGCAGTGAAAGTTTGATTCTAGCTAGTCTATCTACCATTTCTATGAGTCATATGCAAGTCCTTGTGCAAAATATTTTGATTCTAGCTAGTCTATCTACTATTTCTATGAGTTTTATTTGTCTATTCTAGCTAGTCTATCTACTATTTATGTTATGAATGAAATGAAAGGTCTTGCATACAAGAGTAGATAGATTTATTAAACGGAGTAGAAATAGAAATAGACAATAATATCGGCCACTAAGCGTCTTTTCTAAAATGACGTCTTGCATATGACTCATAGAAATAGTAGATAGACTAGCTAGAATAGACAAATAAAACTCATAGAAATAGCAGATAGACTAGCTAGAATCAAACTATCTACTATTCCGATATACAAGATATTATTGTCTATTAAATAGACAATAATATCGGCCACTGCGCTTCTTTTCTAAAATGACGTCTTGCATATGACTCATAGAAATAGTAGATAGACTAGCTGGAATCAAACTTTCTTGTTTTCTAATTGATTTTAAAAACTTACTATTGATTCTAGACCAGCTAGAATCAATAGTAGATAGACTAGCTAGAATCAATAAAACTTTTAATAGATTCAGCAGTGAAAGTTTGATTCTATTTCTATGAGTCATACGCATATTCTCATATGCAAGTCCATGTGCAAAATATTTTGATTCTAGCTAGTCTATCTACTATTTCTATGAGTCATATGCAAGACGTCATTTTAGAAAAGACTTTTTCACTATTCAATAAATAGATTCAAATCTATTTGAATCTAGAATCAAACTTTCTGTTTGATTCTAATAGAATCAATAGAATAGCACTAGTTCGTATGTGACGTCTTGCATATGGTTCTAGAATTCTAATCTATTGATTCTAGACCAGCTAGAATCAAAAGTAGATAGACTAGCAAGAATCAATAAAACTTTTAATAGATTCAGCAGTGAAAGTTTGATTCTATTTCTATGAGTCATACGCATATTCTCATATGCAAGTCCATAACTCTGACCTAGTAAGCAAATCCAAGAACACCGCCCCGTTTAATAAAACTTCAATAAAACTTTTAATAGATTCAGCAGTGAAAGTTTGATTCTAGCTAGTCTATCTACTATTTCTATGAGTCATATGCAAGACAATAATATCGTAGAAATAGACAATAATATCGGCCACTGCGCGTCTTTTCTAAAATGACGTCTTGCATATGACTCATAGAAATAGTAGATAGACTAGATCTCATCTAGAGATCTAGATGAGTAGATCTCTGACCTAGTAAGCAAATCCACGAACAGAAATAGTAGAAATTGATAAGAAATAGTAGATAGACTAGCTAGAATCAAACTTTCTAGTATTCTAATTGATTTTATTGTATAAGATATTATTGTCTATTAAATAGACAATAATATCGGCCACTGCGCGTCTTTTCTAAAATGACGTCTTGCATATGACTCTTGCTTACTAGATTCATAGCTGAAAATTTTTTTTTTTCTAATGACTTTAAAAGTCATTTATTAAACGGAGTCATATGCAAGACGTCATTTTAGAAAAGACGCGCAGTGGCCGATATTATTGTCTATTTCTACCGATATTATATTCTTGCATATGACTCATAGAAATAGTAGATAGACTAGCTAGAATCAAACTTTCACTGCTGAATCTATTAAAAGTTTTATTGATTCTAGCTAGTCTATCTACTATTGATTCTAGCTGGTCTAGAATCAATAGTAAGTTTTTAAAATCAATTAGAATACAAGAAAGTTTAATAAAACTCATAGAAATAAAATTTTATAAAACTTTGATTCTGGACATTTTCCTCTAGGCCTCTAGGTGGCCGATAATCAAATAGATTTATTAGATTCAGCAGTGAAAGTTTGATTCTAGATTGAAATAGATTTCTAAAATGACGTCTTGCATATGACTCATAGAAATAGTAGATAGACTAGCTAGAATCAAACTTTCACTGCTGAATCTATTAAAAGTTTTAATAGATTCTAAAATGACGTCTTGCATATGACTCATAGAAAACTTATTATCTCTATCTATTATATTCTATCTATCTACTCTAAGTATTCTTAGAAACTTATCAAACTTTCACTGCTGAATCTATTAAAAGTTTTGAATCTTTAAGAATTAAAAGTTTTGAATCTATTAAAACTTTTAATAGATTCAGCAGTGAAAGTTTGATTCTAGCTAGTCTATCTACTATTTCTATGAGTCATATGCAAGATGTCATTTTAGAAAAGACGCGCAGTGGCCGATATTATTTTCTATTTCTATCGATATTATATTCTTGCATATGACTCATAGAAATAGTACTACAATATTTTACTACAAAGACTCATAGAAATAGTAGATAGACTAGCTAGAATCAAACTTTCACTGTTTCTAGTGAAGGCTTGCGGCCTTGTGCAAAATATTTTCCTCTAGGCCTCTAGGTGGCCGATATTCAAATAGATTTAATAGATTCAGCAGTGAAAGTTTGATTCTAGCTAGTCTATCTACTATTTCTATGAGTCATATGCAAGTCCTTGTGCAAAATATTTTGATTCTAGCTAGTCTATCTACTATTTCTATGAGTTTTATTTGTCTATTCTAGCTAGTCTATCTACTATTTATGTTATGAATGAAATGAAAGGTCTTGCATACAAGAGTAGATAGATTTATTAAACGGAGTAGAAATAGAAATAGACAATAATATCGGCCACTGCGCGTCTTTTCTAAAATGACGTTTTGCATATGACTCATAGAAATAGTAGATAGACTAGCTAGAATAGACAAATAAAACTCATAGAAATAGTAGATAGACTAGCTAGAATCAAACTATCTACTATTCCGATATACAAGATATTATTGTCTATTAAATAGACAATAATATCGGCCACTGTGCGTCTTTTCTAAAATGACGTCTTGCATATGACTCATAGAAATAGTAGATAGACTAGCTAGAAACAAACTTTCTTGTATTCTAATTGATTTTAAAAACTTACTATTGATTCTAGACCAGCTAGAATCAATAGTAGATAGACTAACTAGAATCAATAAAACTTTTAATAGATTCAGCAGTGAAAGTTTGATTCTATTTCTATGAGTCATACGCATATTCTCATATGCAAGTCCTTGTGCAAAATATTTTGATTCTAGCTAGTCTATCTACTATTTCTATGAGTCATATGCAAGACGTCATTTTAGAAAAGACTTTTTCACTATTCAATAAATAGATTCAAATCTATTTGAATCTAGAATCAAACTTTCTGTTTGATTCTAATAGAATCAATAGAATAGCACTAGTTCGTATGTGACGTCTTGCATATGGTTCTAGATTTCTAATCTATTGATGCTAGACCAGCTAGAATCAATAGTAGATAGACTAGCAAGAATCAATAAAACTTTTAATAGATTCAGCAGTGAAAGTTTGATTCTATTTCTATGAGTCATACGCATATTCTCATATGCAAGTCCATAACTCTGACCTAGTAAGCAAATCCACGAACACCACCCCGTTTAATAAAACTTCAATAAAACTTTTAATAGATTCAGCAGTGAAAGTTTGATTCTAGCTAGTCTATCTACTATTTCTATGAGTCATATGCAAGACAATAATATCGTAGAAATAGACAATAATATCGGCCACTGCGCGTCTTTTCTAAAATGACGTCTTGCATATGAGTCCTAGAAATAGTAGATAGACTAGATCTCATCTAGAGATCTAGATGAGTAGATCTCTGACCTATTAAGCAAATCCACAAACAGAAATAGTAGAAATTGATAAGAAATAGTAGATAGACTAGCTAGAATCAAACTTTCTTGTATTCTAATTGATTTTATTGTGTAAGATATTATTGTCTATTAAATAGACAATAATATCGGCCACTGCGCGTCTTTTCTAAAATG